>NC_052140.2:2400000-2707874 GCF_016086655.4 Lepeophtheirus salmonis
TTTTAGAAAAGGATTTCAAAAATTAAATTTCAAATAATATTTTTTTCGAAAAAAATTTAAAAAGCCTTATACCTTCCGACAGAATATTAAATTATTTGTAAAATTAAATTCAAATTCAAATATTTGAATTTAAAAAAAAAATTAATTTAATTAAATTTTCTAGTAAAAAGCAAACATTCCTTAATTTGGGGGATGGGGAGGGGCTCCCAGCCCCTCCAGCCCACCCCTAATGGACACCCCTGATATCTGTTAAAAACACGCACACAATGCAAAATAGCTCAAAATGTCAATATACGTTGAGGCTATCTGTAACAACATAATACAAAAATAAATTTGAGAATTGAATTCGTAATTAGAAAATGATGGTTTCTTTCTTATCAGAATGGTATATATGTGAGGAACAAAGATAAAAACGGGTTACACCCCAATACGTGTAATGCATATTAAAATCTTCAAACCCCAAAAATTAATAATGGGCATTTTTTTTTCTTCCATTGAAACAAGAAACATTTTAATCACATAAACTCTTTATTTTGACAGGGAGAGTCGTTGAGGTTTGAAGATTATACACAATATGAAGAAATCTTAGAAATAAATTCCATACACACGCATTAAAGAACTGACTAATAACCTTTATAACTAGAAAAATGAAAATCCGCGCTGTTTTAAGCCTGAGAAATGGACAAATTTGTGACATCTGCTTGTATAAGCAAATTGTATCCTTACACGCTCCAAAATGCATGCATTTTTACATCTATAGACTACTTTCTCTGCTTGCTTGCTATTATTAGAGCTTTTATATATATATATATATGTAAGGAATCAACATATAATAAGCCATTATTGATGAAACATATAAAAAAAGAAGCTATTATTATAGAAGTGAAAATGTTCGCATTTTTAAGCGTGCAAGGATAGAATTGTACTATTTGCTTATTGACTCTTTTTTTTTTTTTTAATTTGAATTTAATTTCGAATTTGGTTTTGGTTTTAGAAAAATAGAAACTTTGAATCCTTTTTTTTTTGTTAAAAAATGATTTATCCAATTTTTGTCCGTTTCTTTAAAATTAAATTTTTTTAAACCGGCTTTAGTAAAGTGCCGTTGCTTTTCAGACATTTTCGGTATTCGTCCCCCATCCCCTAGGTTTTCCGTATACAGAAAAAAAAAATAGTAAAATTGAACTTTTTTTCTAAAAAAAAAAAGATCATTCACCATTCAATAGTACTAAGGACCGGGTCTTTCAGCCTTAGTTATCTATTTATTTTCTTCACTCTCAACTAGAAGTGAAGAAAATGATAGCTGGTCCCTATAATACATTAGCATAATTCATTCTAGCCACGCACCTTCTACTTTAAACTTTAATTATATCGTCTCCTTAAAAGATCTTTAGTTAAAACTTCAACAGCTGATATGATGTAATTACCATAAAAGATCCAACAGGACCAAAAATTAATCAAGGCCGGAATGGTAAAACTGTGGTCTTTTCAAGTTTTTAAAGAGTAATCCAACATTAATTGAACTACAAAAATCACAGCTCTTTTCATTGTTAATAGGTTAATCAGGGAAAAATGTCTTTAATACAAACGATTAAAGAGCATTATTTGAAGAAGATTAGATATGCATTTTGAGGAGGAGGCACACAATTTCGAGGGGGGGGGAGACACAACTTCCCTTTCTTTGTTCTTACCATATATAAAATTTGAAAAGCTTTAAATTCTAAAGAGTTAAGTAAAGAGGTTGAGAGTATACTTTTGTTTTTTTGTTGTTGGTGACGGTGACAACGACGACGGTGAAGGTGGATGATTTTAGTCCTTGAGATGAAAGAGTGGAGGAGCGAATCGACTGGAGAGGGATAGAGGAGCCGGAGGGGGTCTAATCAAGTGGTGGTGCACGGGATGAGCGGAGACAGGAGATGAATTGACTGCTGCTGAACTTGAAAAAGGTAGAAGAAGGGATCGAAAGCTATGGTGGTCCGGAAAATCATTCCATGCGCTCAAAACAGAGGCAGCAGCCACAGCAGCAGCTGCTGCATTTGAAACGGGAACAGGAGAGCTCCCAGGTGGATTGTGATGTGCCGAAAGGAGATGAAGCGGAGGGGCTTGCTGCTCAGGACTTCTCCGGCTCTTGAGAGCAGATCCAAGCAATCCCCCGCTACTAAAGTCATCTCCGCCCCCACTTAGCTCTGTTTTTATCTTTATGTCATGTTCGGGGGGTGTGCTGGGTGGTTCCGGAGTGGAGGAGCCCTCTATGTCTAACTCAGAGTCAGAGTCGTCGCTCTCCAAGGGAAGACCATTCTTGAAGGACTTGCTTCGATCATATCCATTCTGAAATCTGCAAAAAGAAAATACATTTAGATATTAAAAATCAATATATATTACATATCGAGCTAAACATCAAACATTTAAAGTAATCACTACTCAAAATCATTTTCTACATAGGTACAATAAGGACCTCCAAAGTTTCAAACCCATGAATCAAGTCTGAGCACTCTAGTAAGTTCCAAGGGCAACACTGTATTATTTTCTTGTCTAAAGTTCATTTTAGAACATCCACGCTGTTGTTGGGCGAGATTGAACACATTGGGCTACATATTTGGCATAGGGATCATAGTTTGATCTATAATAGTATAATGTGTTTCAAAATGTCCTTCTTGCTCAATTTTTGGAGGTTTGGGACCCGTTAGTGCACCTAATTGGTACCCTGTCTACACACGAACAACAAGATAAAGAAAAGGTAAGTCCTTTGGGTTTTGTTTTTTATTATTCTTGTTTTGCTCCATGTATATACATATACACTCAACTTGTCAACATTCACCTCCTCCCCCCTCCTTAGCCACACATTGAACTACTCATTGTTGATAATGAGGATTGTATTGAGGCGTTAAACAAGAAAGAAGGAGACAAGAGAATGTACTCACATAAATAGGAAGGAAGAAAGAAAGAAAGAAAAGTGGAACCATTGAATGAATGTACATATGTATTGTATGTTATTGTTGCAACGGTAGTTGTAGTACATTGTAGGAGCAGCAGCAGCTGCTCCTACGATTAATAATAGTGATAATAATAATCAAAATAATAAAACACATTATTATTATTATATTTATCACTCTCCTCTTCACCATCATCATTATTTCCGAATGACATATTGAATTTCATAACGAATAAATTACTCTCTCAAACATTAGACACAGCTCTGTCTTTAGTGTTGTGACAACTCGAAACAAAACGAACGAGCTATCTGTAAAGAATGCAACCAGGGACCCAAACAATGCCAACATCCTTTCAAGGACTGCAATCCCCTTCAGTTATTAACTGTATATACATGGGATTGTAAATCCTAAGCCTTTAATTCACCTCTTAGTTTTTGTTGTTGAGGTGGAAAAATGATGAAGTGCTCAAGTTGTAGGAAATATGACATAAAACGCGTGCATTTAAAAAGTTTTTGTCTGCACACGAAGAAGAAATCTGCTTAATGCGAGGCGGTTAGCGAAAATCTTATTGCCGAAAAAAATAATAGATATATTTGATATTGACTCATTCTGCAATACTATGTACTTGATAGTTATAAAGTCAGAGACGTCCTCTGGAATGAGAAGTGTCAATCAGAACTTGACCAGATATATACATAGAAGCTCCAACAGACTCTATATAAACAACTGATTCATTCGCATTGTCCATTGAATCTGAAAATTATTGATTGATTGACTCCTTCTATTCTGTAAACACATTTCTAATTTATTTAACAGGGGTTTGAGTCAACTTTTAGAGCATTCTTATAATGTAATGAATCAATAATGATTAATTAATGAACAATTGCAATTCCTGACAAATAATTAAATATTTTAGCCTTTAAAATTGGAGTACAGTGATCATAACTACATGGTTTTGCAGCATGTCTGTTCGACACAAATAGCGTTTGGTACAAAGTCTCAACGCACGGTCAAAATAAACTCCTGCTCTTAATTTGCGTGTACAAGCTTCAACTTGTAAAGACAGATTGTACAAGTAAAGGGGTTTCTCAAATTCATCCACTCACTTTTAAGTGAAACAAAACGCGGGCCTTGTGTGGATACAAGCTCAAAAGGAATGTGTATTTTCTTGAGAAAGCATTTCTGTGTGGACTAAATTTGACTAAAATCGAGCTGAATGTTCGAGTCCACACAACCCTATTTGTATACAAATGGTCATAATATGTATGTGTTTAAAAAAAACGCACACAAGACAAAACATGACAATTAATTCAATCAGATTCTTTGTTGAGAGTGTTGTTAATACACAAGGGAATTCCATCCTCTTGTAACAACATTCCATCATAGTTTACTTTGTAAAAGACTAAGAGAGAGAGAGAGAAAGAGAGATAAAAAAAACAAAAACAGGAGGAGGAGATGTAATTTGAGGGATAGTTATTGTTTGTTATTCCTGACAAATGTTGAGTATTTTAAAAATAACTACATTGTCAATTGTGACAATCCTACTTCAAAAAATAAGAAAAAATACTCATGCTATGTGTATTCAATGAACTTCCAGACTATATATATCTAAATATGTACAACCTAATATCTGGTGAGTTAACTCAAAAACAATCTTGAAAAAGATAATTCCCCTTATAATTTTTATATCATAATATATTATCGGAATTAACTTATAAATCAATAGATATTATTGAAAAGGGACCATATCTGGGCCCATTAAAGCATCATAAATCAAATAAAGGCTCTATACTATACCTAAACTTCTTGGGTACCTCCCCCCATCCCAGAAATTTGAATCGGGAGTGGACAAGTACATATACATGTAAGTCCATTAAAGGCTTCCTATTTACATTATTTCTGAGACATGGTGGGATATTCAAAAGTGTCAACTATGGTTTAAAACCTCTATTTGATTTATAAGACTGAATTTCCCCCCGATATGTCCCCTTTCAAATTAAATCTACTAATGTTTAATTCTTTCATTGTAAAAATTGATTTTTACTAATACTTGTTTCAATGAAATGTCCGTTTTATTTGTTTAGGTCATATACAACCCAATATTTAATAGACATAATTCGGTGAATTATAGGTTTTGTATTCAAATTTCGGGGATGATTTGATATACCATGGAGTATATACTTTAGTTAAGAGCCTTCATATGATTTATGAAGCTTGATTTGCCCTCGATAGTGGCTATGTTTTCAAATACATATATAAAACCTATTAATTTATAATTAATAACCTTTTAAGGATGACTCAGAATAATTTGTTGATACAAATTGACGATAATTCGTGGAAGAGCACATATTTAGAGAATAAATATTAATGCTGGATTTTGTGTTGAGAGTTATCATATATTATATAATAAAATGTATAAATATCTCTCTAAAGATACTCTAAGGAAAGAGGTGATAAATAATTGAATTCTAATTGTTTAAATTGCGTCATTGTTAGGGATGGGATTTTTAGTATGTAGAGAGCATTACAATTTTCTTCTCCTCGTCTTCTACAAAATACATTTTGTAATGAAGGATGTGTGAATGAGTGAGCATTCATAATTGAGAGACTCTTTACTTGGACTCTCTTTATCTCTCCCTATTCCACCACCCCATTATTTAAAGTAATATTACGTACCTCAATGAGGTTCAACATCATTCATTTTCTCTCTCACGCCTCCTTCTGACTGACTAATTTTTATTACTCAAAATACATACATTATATATTAATAACTACTCAAGGTGTCAAATAGAGTCAAGTGACGGTTAAAAAATCAATTGGATCAAGTGGGTATTAGTGTTGGATTCTCGTCTGAGACATATCGGGCGTTCGAAAAGTCTTTTTCATCCATATGACGACAATTTAAGTGTTTTTGTAAAGTTCTAATCAAACTTTTCCATTCATATCAGCTGAAAAAGTAGTGTTCATCTTAATCATTAATAAAAATGGAAGTAAAAATACTAGAGATGACTCCATTGGTCCACAACGACCATAGCAAACCTGGCATTGTAAAGAGATGGAGGGTTATAGTGTACAAGATCAGAAAGCTTGTGGAATATGGGAAAAGTATCAGAGATCGGCCTAAAATTGGTAGACTGCTGGCCTGATGAGAGAAAACATGAATTTATGACCCAAAGACTTTTGGCCTCACAAGTCTCCCGATCTGAATCCTTTGGACTTTTCAATATGCTGGTATATTGAGTCCAAAGCCTGGCCTCTGTAGAGCTCCATTGGAGGAGAATGTGTATGAATTACATCGCTAAAGTATTTACTGCATTCTGACCTCGTCTGGAGGCTGTAATTGAAGCTAGTTGAAATCAAGTTCATAAATAATCATCTTCATAAAAAGTGTTGTAAGGATTTTTCTGTACAACCTCACTCTGATTTGTTCCGCTTGGTTATAAGTGGTTTTTAAAATTAATTTGACATCGATATTGGGGTCAAGACCATGTTTTAAACTCTGGAGTGAAATTTAAATCGTAGTTATAAACTCTCTGCAAAGTCTTGGATATCTTTTTGGACTTTTCTTATATTCCATCTAATTGAGCTGGATTTTGTATTTCAATATGAGTAAAAAATAGTAGGGATACTTGGGTTTTCCCCGGCTCGGTCTAAAGTAACAATTGTGACACTAATATAGCCTTACATTTCGGTCAAGATTGAAATTCAAACTGTGGAAATTTATGTATATCATAAATCAACTTTAGTTTACTATGAGACCGGTACAGACCGAATTAGTTAAAATTATAAACCTCATGGACCGGTCTAGTTTTCCAAAACGAAAACCAAACACTATTAAATGTAATAACGACAGAAATATAATACCAATCCATTTGTCTTTTTTTTTTTCGTTTAATATTTCGTTTAGGTTTCCTTCCTCACATGGGATCAAAATGAAGAATGAGCATTTAAAAGACTATTATTTGAGTCTTCATATTATGTTCATTGTGATTCCCACGTTGACATTAATAACTTTTATTTGCTGCATATCGTGGGCTGTGAGTTTATGCACAAAATTAATGTAGTGATAAATCGGCAATCAAAGTTGTCAAAATGAAGAAGAACTATAAAGGAATTAATGATTCCGTACAATACAATAAATATTTCTTAACATAATTTGTCAAAATAAGATGATGAGTTCACACCAAAAATAACCTTCAGCAAAAAAAAAAAAAAAAAAAATCCAAATATATATTTTGCTTCATAAACCTATACATAAAGTACAAGATTTCATAGACAAATTTGAGTCAGATTAAGACTTTATCTTCAAATTTGTGTCAATACACAAGTGTTTCAACTATAGTTTAGAACCTTTATCTAAATTAAGAAACTTATATTGGCTCCGATATGATCCATTTCAAATAAAATCTACATCTAAAATTTTTTTATTAATGGAAATTGCTTTTATGTTAAATTACCACATATTTGGGATAAAAAGTAAGCCCAAAATATAACCAAGATTTTCAACTACTTCTAAATAGGCATGTAACTATATATTTATATATATAAGTAGTTTCAAATCCAAAAGGGCCGTAAATGAATATAATCTGAGAGTAATTAATTTGATAAAAGGTTTTTAAATATATTTTTATTAACTGTATAATCAAAATGGTTTAAAAAAAGTAAATTAAATCATCAATGCATGAATTTAAAAAAATTAAATAAAACGATAATGGTTGGAATTGAGACTCGGCCAGAGAATGGGATTTACCGTCACTTTGGTCTTAAGGATTTTTACTAGACCGTAGATCGAAAATTTCTTTTTTCTAAAAAAAGGTCGTATATAATTTTTTTTTTCCCCCTCTGACATGGGAACCGGTCCAGTTAATATTATAACGCTACCAGACCGGTCTAGGATTTTCAGACTAATTTGATAGCATAATTTTAGTAGGACTTTAGTCTGTTGAAAAGGGCCAAGTACATTTTTGAGGACTCAAACAGAATATTTGAAGGAGTATTTATACTGATTATAACTCAAATATGTCAAAATGAGTGTGGGGCTTCGGTCTGAAACCGCGATGATGTTTAATGAAACTAACTAATTCGAGCCTATAAAGGATAGGTCTCATTTAAAATTCAATATAGACAAATTATATATATGAATTGTTGATGGCGTCATTTATATTTGAAAAAAGGGAACATGGACCTATAAATCTCAATATACAGTCTGAGGTGATTGGTGGTCCTGGGCGAAAGTTCAGTCCAGAACGGTCTCCACAAAAAAAAAAAAAAAAAAACCCTATAAAATTTGTCGTTGTAATTAGTCTCAACACTAAATAACTATACGATCACTACAAGGTATGTAATAGCTAGCTATATAGAAGACCTTCTATTGCTAAAGCAGTTTCTTTAATCAGATATGTACATAAATAATCAAAGTATGTAGAGGGATTGATTTCGCAAAACATGAATGGGACTTACATGACTATTATGTAAAAACAAGTATCCATCGATACTTATTTTCAAAGAAGCCTAACGAACAAACAAAATACATTTATTTTATTTTTTTAATAATATGTAATAAAAAACCTAGGGATTTTGATTATTTATATTTGTAAGTTATTCATAGCCATGTTAAGGCTTAAGAAACCATACGAATTAAGATGTTATTTAATGTGTGTGTGTTTTTTTTGTGTGTGTTTCCTTATTTGAATAATTATAGATTTATAATCTATATATTATGTTATCATACATAGAGGACGCTTGGAAAACTTCATCCCATCATATTTTTTTGACATCTCAACTTCAAAGGGATATAATATGTATGATTATAAAAAACAGTCAATAGAAACTCACTATTATAAGGATTTTGTAGCCTTAAAATTTTTGAATTCAATTTCACGAAAACCTCAAAAAATAATGAAAACTTCATCTCCTAAGATTTGGCTGCTCCTTTTGCTATGGATTGGATATGGTATCAGAATAATAAAAAAATGAGCCTGCAGGCTCTAAAAAACAAACCGAGTGCTATTATTATAACTGATGATGATCCAAATGGATACTATTTGGTTCATTGTAAGACTAGCTTAAAATTTATTATTTATCTTCCCCAGTTTCGAACAACAAATCCTTAATCAAACGCCCCGCAAACTACACTTAAACTGGCAAAAAATTGATCACCTCATAAAAACAATGATAAAATTGGATGTCATTTAAAAAGTGGTCATATCGGGCCCAATATAAGGTTCTAAACTATAGTTAACATTCTTGGCTATCTTTACTCACCCCAGGAATTTGAATAATTAGCCAATAATGGACAAACAAATATGTATATATGATTTTTTTTTTTAAATTGGGATATTCTCTTTTTCTTCATTTGTGTTCAAGATTGTTTTCATATTGACGCACAACAAATACTTGGATTCCCCCTAAATAAATTATTTACTAATGAGATCCCGTAGATTAACCCGGGAAATGGGAATTCAAATGATTCGTTCCGTAGAATCAATATAAATAAATATTCTTACATCATATAATAATCCCCGCTCCTTTTAAATGATGTACTCCAAATTGAATTTCGGTTCTTTCTTGTATAAATATAGGAGTCATATTATTATTATTTTATTCATAATAATACAAACAAGACGTCTCCTACATGACGAACGAAGCGACTTATTTTTTCCTTCTCTTTTTCTCTTTCTATCTCTTTTGTATGTTCGTTATTCCCTCCTTTTTCTCTCTCCGCTCCCGCAACAACATATATATGATTATATTAATTTGCCGTTTAAATTATTTTATTTATTTTGCGGCAAATCCTTGTTTCTCATTGATTTTTCAAATTAATTCCTCAAATGACTTTTTGTTCATGGATACATACACTGTTGTATGGGGGGTTTTAGACCCCCCTTTGAAGGTTTAATAATCTAATTATGAGTTAAAATGTCACTTGATTACAGAAATAAATAAAAAACTACCTATAAATTGATTTTGTCAATTTAATTTGAAGGCGTACATATATCTCTCATATTATCTATCAAAAGTGTTATGATTTGAGCGTTATTTTGACCGTGTTTGGAGATTACATTGTGACATGACCAATGTCGCCAATATTGCTCTAAATATATTTAATTTAAAAAATTAATTTTAATTAGAATATAAAAATCCTTTAGACAATATTTTGAGGTTGAATTATGAATTAATGAAACGTTGAGTTTGCTTGATATAAATTGATTTATATATGTGGCCGTAAACATTAAAGCAAGCTATAGGAATTTTTCTTAAAATTGAGTGTGGAGTACATTTGCATTCGTATATGAACGTTTGTCCATTCCTATCAATCAATTCCACTTAAAGTAGTAGCCACTATAAATCACCAAAATAAAATAATGAGGAATTTGTAGATATGAACGGGGCCATATTGGGTCAAATATAATCCTTTTTATTTAAATATAGGCTCTAAACTTTAGATAACCCATCCCACCAATTTGAATAGTAAGCCAGTAATTGACTCCAATATGTCCATGAAATATTGGGCTATGTGCATCAAGTAAAAAAAAATATATTTTCTAGATTTAATTTCAAAATTGATTTTATGTTTACACACCACATATATCATTACATCACTTATAAATTAATTATCAATATATTATGACAATAGATCAAATGTGTGCGATTTGAGACCCTTTAGTGAAGTTTAATTAGGAATTAGAAAACTTTATAAAATGTCGATTTAGAGAAGAACCAAATTAATTCATAATTTATTTGGTTAATATAAATGTGTTTTTCGTTTTACATTAATTCAAATACGAAAATATATTAATTGTAGTGTGGTCATGATACGAATGTTTTCACGCCAATTCTAGTACCAAAATTGGTAGAAGTATTAGATTACTTTCTGATGTGAAATACTAAATATAACGAAACAGCTGAAATGCACTCTCAGAGGGGCGTCCGCAGGATTTTGTTTAGGCCTAGTTTAGAAATTTGACCATTTTTTTTTTTTGTAATAAAAGATAATTTTAATTATTTTTTTATAAAGGACATGTCAAAACAAAAGCAAGCTAGAATGTTTGTTTTTTCTCAAAATAGAACGTGGATGACACGTTCTCATTCAAATGTCAATTTATAACTACTAATAATTATTATCAATCCTTTGGATGGGTCGCAAATTGTACTTAATGTAGCCTAAATAAATCGTCACAATAATATTTTAAATAATAAGCCTTTCTCCTTTTCGTGATTTTCGTTCAAAATTGTTTTTATAGTGACAGACCACATTTATAAATACGGATAAGAAATTTATCTCAGAATTTTAGGGATTATGTCAACGAAAGACCAATCCTTGTTTTATATAATCAGGCAGTAAGTATCGTTTTGAATACTTATTTAGTATAGTAGGGATTTAATTCAGATACCCATTTATCAGTGGCGTCCTTAGGGGGTGGGCTGGAGGGATAAAGGAATTTTTATCTTGGGAGTAGGAAAAATTATTTCTCTGGAAGAAAAAATTTAATGAAAACAACAAACGTTAGATTTTTTTGAAAAGGCATTCTACCAAATTTTACAGCGGACCAAAAAATTTAATATTTTACAAAAATTCAAAAAACAAGCGCCCTTAATATAATCCTACAGACACCCCTGTATATGTAGCAGTTGTACCGGGTTACCAAACAACAGGAATCCCTCATCAAGTGACTTTAAATGTATTAGGGATATATTTAGAGGTTTAACTAAGAGTTTGTTTAACATATTCTTTTACTAACTAAGTAATTAGATGAAAACCGCTCTATTTAAAAGGTGACTTTGGATTTAAAAAATAATGAGAATTGAGAGATATTTCATATCTCTATATTTAATTCATTTGTTTGATTATGAAGAAATGATTAATGATTATTCGGATTGATTTTTAAAAAGAAAAGAAACCTCATGACTAGAGTGTTTTTGAATCAATGGGACCTTCAAAAAGACTCAAATATTATTATACGGCCATTACCTGTTTTTCGCCGCCGCAGCTCGATCTCTTTGTCTCCTATTTTTGAACCAATTCCCAACCTGCGTGGGTGTAAGCCCCGTGGCTTGAGCCAATTCTCTTTTTTTACTGGGGTTTGGATATGGATCTTGTAGATACCATTCTCGTAGCAAACTCCTGGTCCTCTCTTTAAAACAGTGTGTCTTTTGTTCGCCATCCCAAATGGTCCGTGGAAGGGGATACTTTTTC
Organism: Lepeophtheirus salmonis; assembly: GCF_016086655.4. NCBI lineage: Eukaryota > Metazoa > Arthropoda > Copepoda > Siphonostomatoida > Caligidae > Lepeophtheirus > Lepeophtheirus salmonis. The sequence goes on from NC_052140.2 coordinate 2,412,127, forward strand.
CTCACTCGATACTTATCTACTGGCCCCAGGGGCCTTCCCCTGAGCTTCTCAGCTTCCTGATAGTGAGCTTCGAGCCATAGGGTTTGTAATTTAATGTGTGAATCCTTGGTCTCAAATTTGGTGGACTCCAGGATTGAATAGAGCTCTCGAAAGTTCCCAATGTGAAAGGCAACAATGGCCTTAGCACGGAGAACGGCTTCGTTCTTATTGAGTTCCTCAATGTTTGGATGCGCCACAGGAAGAGACCAAAGGAATCGTCCGAGGCGCTCAATGTCCCCTGACTCTTCCAGGGTTTCGCATACGGCCGCCACTTGATTCACTGTGAAATTCAGGGTTGGTAGAGGAATAAGACCTGCTGGAGCTAATGTGGGGAGTGGAGTAGAAGTACTGCTTCTACCTGCGCCGTTGTGTACTGGAGGTGGAGTCGATGCTCCCCCTGAGTTGTTTGTCGTGTTTGGGGTCTTATTGGCGTCCGTCGTACTGCTACTAATGTGGATCTGACTGGATGAATTCGAACACGAGGAGAGAGAGGATGAAGAGGATGTGCTACTACTGCTTGAATGGGACGAAGCACTCGCCGAAGAGGATGAAAGAACAGATGCACTAAAGGGTCCATCAGATTCCGAAGGTATCACGGACATCCTGACATGTCGCTTTGCTAATTCACCACCTTAGAATAGAAAATGTATATCGATATTGATACCACACTCAAATTTTATATAATATAATAACAATAAGGAGAGAGGAGAATTCAGTTAGTCAGAGCAAGCACCAAATAATAAGAAGTACAAAATGAAGGAGAAAAGGAGTACGCACTCCTGCTCCTCGTACTCCCCCTGCCTCCTTCCTAGTAAGCACAAGCAACCGGGAGAGAGAGAAAAGGAAAAAACGAGTTCCGAAGAGGGAGAAAAGAGGGAGGAGACTCCTTCATCTCATAGAACCGAGACCGTCTATCTGCAGAACCAATCAGCGTCCGGCGCACGGGAAACAAATTCTTCTTTCTCCCCCTTACACAAAAGTATGAACTATAGAATAACAATAAAAAAGAAAAGAAGTAAGTAGTATACTAAGCAGAAGGGAGAAAGAGAGAGAGAGAGAGAGAGAAAAGGAAAAATGATCCCTCTCTGTGTCGTCTTTCTACTATATAATATACAGGCATATATACATTATATACTCTTCTTGAAATACATATGAACATATTATATATATATATATACATAATATCCTACCACGACTCACTGGTATACCAACATATTCATCATCTTTTAAAAGATACATGTGTGGCCCGTCAACATGAAAGCAAGCGGGAATGATATTTGACTCAATATGGTGTCATGATTAGTTTCTGGATTTCTTGTTTTCTTGGTGGTTGAATTATAAACGATATGCATTCTCTTATTAAAGAGACAAGTCCTAAGTTGTACTTGAACTAAGAAAAAGGTACCATCATCACGCAAGAATGGAAAACTGATGGATTCTAAATACAAAGGGCCCGGATTGAATCTTATAAATCAAATAAAGGTTTTTAATTATAGATGCAGGGGCGTTTCCAGGGACAGGGCTCGAGGAACTCTTCCCCCCCCCCAAGTTAAAGAATGTTTTATTCTGACTAGAAAATGTAATATTTGAAATTTAATTCAATTTTTCCAATTTTTTTGTGAAATGAAAATTTTTCTCCAAAACATTAAACATTTGAAATTTTTTTCCTAAATAATTTTATACTTGAAATTTAATTTATATACAAATTTTTTGTATATAAATTTCATTTATTTCTGAACAGCTCTGAAGTTTTGAAATTTTTTCGAAATTTTTTAATTTTTTGTGAATACCTATGGATTTTTGAAATTCTTCTCAAAAACATTAAATATTTGAAATTACTTCCTAAATAATTTTATATTTGAATTGTTTTTTGAAAATTTTGAATTTTTTGTGAATATCTAAGGATTTTTGAAATTCTTCTCAAAAACATTAAATATTTGAAATTACTTCATAAATAATTTTATATTTGAAATTATTTTGGAAAATTTTAATTTGTGTGAATATCTATGGATTTTTGAAATTTTACTACAAACAATTTAATATTAGAAATTTTTTTTTTTTAATATTTAATTTTGGAATTTTGTTTTTCAAAAAATTCCAAAATCCAAGACCCAGTATCTACAAATTTGAATACAAAGTATATAATTGACTCAAATATGTCACGGAAATATTGGACTGAGTGTAACTATATATAAAGATGAAAATAAATTAGGATTTCCTCATTTTCTTGACTTGTTCATTATTTGTTTTATGTTGATGCACCACCTATACCTATATATTTTCCATTTTAGAATCTTCAATTTCAAGTTATTCAATAAATAGAGTCATTTTCTTTATTTTTTTTATTAATACTTCTGTGTGCTCTATATGAATAGTTATGTAGTTACTGACTTACTTATTTAAAAAGAACGATTGAACAACTCATGTGAAGAGGGGCTCTTTGTTGACAACGAGAGTTAAAGAATTGATTTTCCTACCTTTTATATATATATATTGTATACTCAAGAACCTTTTGATATATGTAAGACATGGTTTTTTGTAACACATTGTATCTATAATATAAGATCTTTATATTATAAAACTGTATATTCCGTACAAGTTTCAATTTCTTCATCTTTAAATCCATAATTTAATTACGACTACTTTTTATCAACTATACTATGGCCCTATGAAATGATAGTTTCGGCTATTGGTGCCTAGGTGTCACCAGTTAGACATTATAAACTGGTCCAAACTTTTAAATGCTTATTTTGACATGTGTCAACAATATTTAATTCATTGTTTGTAACATTTCATTCAACAACGCACTTTTTTCGCTCGTAAAAATGTCTAATTTTGTGCCTACAAACTACAATGTGCGGACATCATTGATTTTCTGTTATAGCTTAATAATGTGCATATTTTATTAATTTGTGATAAAGTAGTTAAAAATGATACCATTATCGTATATATAAAGCATCTGCGAAATATTCAATTATTGCATTATTGCAATCTAAAAATGAAATGAAGCGTTTTAAATAAATAATTGAGAGTAACTCTGATGAGAATAATGCAATAATTGGTTATCCCTTCGATAATCAATGCATTAATGCTAACATTTTAGACAATTTCTTTATTTCACAGTTTCTAATTAACTATGTTCTGAAGCACATTACAAAGTTATAAAGCCCACAGTTATGTTAAAAATAAATCGATATTAAAAAACAAAGTTTGTTTGTCGAGGCCTCATCTTTGAGTGTGTCTTTAAAATCTTAGAACTGGCTAACTAATTGATCTAAAAACATTATGAATAAATTAGTTGTATATATTAGTTTGTTTGTCTGTTTGGTAACTTGGGAAAACATCGTTTTTGAGTTTTACTTCTTGGTCTGAGGAATAAGAACGAGATATTGCTTATCGCATTAAATATTACAGTGAAAAAAATTTCAAATATTACATTTTCTGGAAAAAAATTTCAAATATTACATTTTCATTTGACTTTAGATGAGGTTTAGCAACGCGGGTTCCTAGCACGTCATAATAAAAAAAGGTAAGATATCCCAATTATGAAAGGAAAATGTGTTTCTCTGTTTGTCGACGCCTAAAAACTCCTAGCCATGACCCGAGAGCCTCTAGGCTAATCCATTGTTAATGTGGCATTTCTTTTCATCAAAATGAATTAACTCAGTAATGTGTGGTAATAAGGAATGATGTAATTAAATAAGGCGTTATGAGAAGTAGAAATTGTAACTTGTACAAAACACGTATAAATTGTATTCATATAATAAATATTATGTATATATATAAATAGATAATTAGATTATAGGAAGAGAGTGTGTCACAAACACTCTTTGTCGTCAATGGTAGGACGATATACATAGATGATATAAGAGTCCTTCAAAACGATGATGGATCATTAGATAATAATCCATCAATATATTATTCAATCAAAAGTATGACGCAAAAATGGATCAGAAGAGGGTCAAAGTGATGAGTGGAGTGGAGGTCGTGTTATATTTATTATACATTTATCCATCCCTGTTTGTTTCTTCCCTCACCACCTACGACTACTACTGAGTGAGTGTGTCAACTCATTTATCTCTTGTTCACACTCTTCTTGTCTCAAATAAACACATTACATGTAATCTTTGCACTCGGAATCGTTTCTATCAGACTTTTATATTGAATGGACTTCCTGGGGTGCCATCGTATTTGAGGAAGAAGGGATTTGTTCATCAGCCCATCGAGATTACAATACATGTTAGATAGGTATTCTGAGAGATTTAGGAGGATCTCCCTTAATGATTTGTCAAAAGGGACAACAGAATTAGTGTTTGCTCAAAAAATAATAGACCCATTCTAAGTAGTTGAATGGTCTTTATTCACTTATATTAGTTTACAAGCAAAGCAACAGCTTTGCTTGTAAGCCTGGTAGCTTTATTGGAAGGAGAAAATGTCCCCTTTGTTCTTCATCTTGGAGGACCTGAAAAGTGGTGGAATTGAAATAATTCTTTCACACATGTACATTATACTTCATCAGGGGTGCAGTTCGGATTTTTTCAACCTTAATTTGGAGAATCATTGAAGGGTGCTACTACATCTATTAATAATGCAAAATCTGGGAAGCAAATCTTTAACCTTGTACTTTCCAATGGCGAATATATGTTGGAGTTAAAACAAAAACAATCCTGAAAAAAATAAATATAAACAAACATCCTAATATTTTATAGCCCTAATTCAGCAATTATAGTCTTTCTATTCAAATTTCTGGGACATGCAGAGATATTCAGGAATGTTAAGGGTAGTTTAAAGTATTAACTTGATTTAAAACGATTGAATTGACCCCAATATGATCCTATCAAACAAAATCTAAAACTTTGGAAGAGCAAATTTTCTGAATTCTGAAGGGATATCTTGTTGGGGAGTTATTGTCTATAATATTAATTTAAGTTTGCCCATTTGTCGACACATTATAAATCTGAGCAATGATATGTACTACCACAATTATACAGTTCCTTACTGTGTAATCTCATATCAGAATGACTATATGTATAAACGATTCAAGAGTTCAATTTAATGAGGCAGTATGAAATACTATTATAATTTCCTTACAAAATCCATTAAAGATCCTTCTCAAATCTCACTCAATAAAATTTCATGAAGTAATGTTCATTGATGGAATCGGTATATCCATATTGGTATAATACCTTTATGAAGACAATGAATACTATAAAAGACCTTATCATAACTACAATGATTTATATATTATTTAGACATACAGAGATGACTCTTGTACCGTTTATGTACATATGATAGAAGCTGCTTCAAGGGCGTCCCTTTCAAATAATACGAGATCCAATTAGTGGATCCTTTTATAGGGAGACAAGAGATTGTACAATTGTACACACAGCAATTATGAAACCATAAAATTATAATGATATTGTTCAATACAATGTTATATTGTATTGAACGTCGTCATTTGTAACAAATCAATTTTGATTCAGAGTTGATGTCTACGGTCGGTGAAAGAGATCTATTCTGAAAATAAGTGGAGCCGATCAATGACAAATTGAAGTATCATTAAAGATCAGTGGAAAAAGACCTATGAAATGAAGGAATCAAACATAAATCCCACTCCGTATGTGGAAAGGGCATAGGTAGGCATTGTTCCGATGTCAATTTTCAGCATTATATATTTTTTTTGGGGAGGAAAAGAAGTTCAAATATTTTGGAAAAAAAAATCAAAAATTTACAGACATTAAAAAGGAATTTCAGTAACAAAAAAAAAATTTAAACATGAAATTAAACTCCTTAGTAATTGAAAACCGACTTATTTTAGGACTGAACCTTCAGAGAATACTCATCTCGAAATTTCTAATGTTGGACTCAACAAGGACTTACACTCATATATGACTCCTGAGTATTACGCTTCGTACTTATGAGCACATGCACTTTATACTTGGATGTTCTCTCTTCAAGAATTTGAATAATAATGAAAAACAATAATGAAAAAACAGAATATTGTTGTTATGATAGTAATATTTTTCTACTGATTTCGGTACCAATACCGGTATCGGTATTTCGGATTATTTTTTCTTGTAAAATACCGCTGTAGACTCAGTTAGGGAATTCTAGATACTCTTGGATCCTACATGAAGATAATGTACAAGGAGTAATTACTTTAAAAAAAAATAGATTCCTCAACCTCATAAAAAGACAAACCCCGGCTTAGCTTTCATGCGTGATTATTCCATGTATTTCATGACCCAGTATATACCAAACAACAATAGTGACTAATAGATACAAAAGCTATTTCACTATCTTCAACCTTCTCAAAATTGAGTGCCCTTCGATTTTCTCTTAAATATGGACTCTGGGACTAATTATAAAAATCCTTAATTTTCTTATTTTTTTCCTAGAATCTAGGCATGTTTTGTATTCATGCATTGTATATTTGTATTTATGTTTTTCATATCAAGAGCTAACCGATCAACCTGAAACACGGCCAGTGAATACTTGGCTGCACCCTTAGTAGTCTGATCATATAAAATTTTTTTTTTTTTTTTGCCACTAAACTCTTAAAATAACAATATATATTCATTAATTATTTTCCATGAAAAATAAGGCAGTGAAGATTTCATGCCAGTGTTGTTTCGGTCAATATTTGATTTGATGTCTTTTATTTCCTCCAAACTGGGCACAAAGTTTAATTAATAAACAATTTTAATATGTATAATATAATGAAATCTTTATTTTCTTCTTTTCCATGCATACATAATTTTGTTTATGCTTGTGTCTTACAGTTACCTAAATAATATTTGATTGCAAAATACAAGGCAATAGTGGATATTGTTCATATTTTAAAGCTTATTTCAACACGATCCTTAATCGTTTTAGAAAGTGGCAAAGTACTTACATTAAAGTAAGTATATTATGGATTTGTGTGGCTCCTACCGGCAATGCTATCTACAAATGTATGTAAACCATTCTCTTTAAGAGGAGGAGTTGAGTTGAGGAGGGGATTGTTTATAAGCTAGTAAACAATTATTATCAGATTACTTGTTTTGAGTTTGGATTTTGTATGTAGATATTAGTGTTGGGTTTCGATCGAAAAACAAAAATACCAGCCTGGTCTAAGACCATTATGACTTTCAGTGGACGACAGAACTAATTCCGTCCTTTAAAGAAATTCAATCTTCGATTCGCCTTTTAAAAAAAGGCTTTCTTTTAATATTGGGTCTAGATGTATTCTGTAAATGAATTGTTGATGAAGTCTGTTCTGTTTCAAGACTTTGAGACTTGACCTACAATGACGTCATATGAATTTAAATGTGTTGCATTAACCATATTCGTACAATCATAAATAAGGATGGGATTACAGGGACTCCCGAGGATAAAGCAGGGCCGAGTATTACTGAATTAAGACCCTTTTTAGTATCAGCTTCCTGTTTAACGATTTTGGACTGAGAAAATTAATTACTGCTATATAGAGGATAATCTTCAATATTTAAAATAATACTATTAAGGGAAAAATATCATAATTATATTTAAATACATTTATTGTTTGTAAAGCTACGCTTTTAATAAAATATGAATTTAAGATACTAGACTTAGTTAATGTCACCTTTTTAAAACAAATACCAGCAAAAATAGACGTGAATGCTTACTTCAGAGGGAGAATTTATCTCCATGACGACCTATTAAATAATGAAAAAAAAAAAGAGCACACGACATATTTTTTTTTTTTCATTTTTGAATCGCTTAACTGTGTTTTTATTCCACAAAGATCCCTTCTTTACTCATAAATCAGGATAAATAAAAAGTGGGTCTATATATTTTGGCCTAAAAAATCAGATTTGAAGATAGTTAAATTTATGTCTACGGTCTGAGATTGTGGCCAAAATATCGGGCCCAATTGGTTTAGAATAAATAACTTCAGATCAAACCAAAATACAAATTCAGTCTTGACCTGATTCTCAACTCTAATACATACAGTCGATAATTTGTATTAAATATGAGCTTCAGAGAGTGGGTTTAAATGATTCTCCAATACATATTATAATTTTGAAAATACCTATTTTTCAAATAACACATTTATTTTGTGAGAATGACTAACCCTTATTATCCACTCCATCGTAAAGACAACATCACCTTACTTATATTAAATGACGATTAACTATTTATTAGATACTCTCCATGATTAATAGTAATTATGGTAGGAAAATTGAAATATTATTGTTTTATATTGATGCATTACGGTGAAAATAACATAATATTTAACAGAAAATACCCAATTTGATTTGTGGCAAACATCATTTTTTTTTTCAATTAGAACGAAAATTTAACTGTTGAGTATTATAGTTTAAAAATACCAAGCAAGTTTATTCAGGAATGCCATTTCTGGCTATAGTTGTACAAAATATGACATTGAAGAAGAACCTATAGATTAGTCTTTCGAAAAAATTCCCAATCCGTAATGTGTCGGTTCTTATTTTGGACTAAGAGTAGACTGGAGTGGTCGAAAAGAGAGTAATTGGTACTGAGTTGGACTTGAGCTGATTTTCTTCATCTCTTAAATAGCTGCAGGTTATATTCTCTACAACTATATTTTGAACCATAGTTGGTAATAATGAAGCAAATATTCAATAAATGAAATAAAAAAGAGTTTTAACTAAACTAATATGCGGTCAATCATTCTGAAATCTAGCATAATTTTTTTCCCCCAAAAATATTCCAATACGTATTGTATCGTTCCTCATTTAGAATTGGCCTTTAAAGTTAAAGTACGTAAAATCGATCCCTCGTGGCGTCATTGCAGGATTTTCTTCTTCGGTTTTCAATTATTCAGTTATTTCATAAAATAAATTATAGATCGAACTCAGTAAGTATATAATATGTTCGTATTATTATGAACATATTTTTTTTTTTTTTTTTTTTTTTTTTTTTAAGATTTCTGCATTATCGCATATATATTATACGTCTGAATAAACCATCAATACTTTTTGGAAACATTTCAAGGACCAACAGAAAAGTACTAGTGTCGTGTCGGTCCTTATTTAAGACCAAGGATCTCTATCCAATTCATTTCTGTCTTTTTCCCACCTGTCGGTTCTTAAAGAAGGTAAGATGAATCCCTCGTGACGTCAATGAGTGATCTTTTCCTCTTTTAATTATTCCCTGCAATAGTAGAATACATTATATAACTAATTAACAATATAATATATTCGTTAATATCATGAAGAAAAAAAAATATATTTTTTGCAAGATATGTTGAATAACCTTAATTCATATAAGATACATCTTATTTGGCTTAAAAAACCTTGGAATTTTGTATGAAAATTAAGGACTGTGAGTCTTATGGGCCGGTGTTAAAGGCCGACATTCATAAGGACCAATATGAACAGTCCTAAGACTGGACTGGACCAAATAAATAAGGACCAACAAAACACTCAAAATAGCTCAACCATTTTCTAAAAATTTGATTTTCGATCAACTCTATTGTACACTTTATCTATAATCACCCCCCTCAAATCTCCCATTTTCTAACGAAATACTTAAGCTGTTATATATTTTTGTTCTTGGTTGGGTCCATCCTGAAGCAGCACTTCCTTCCTTTCACATACAAACCTACTTTGTATTTCCTTCCTTCCTTACTAGTCAAAATATCGATTATAATCAATGACGTGTTTTTGACTATGGAGAAACCCCCATCGAAATATGTCTAAGCACCTGACAAATCCATGTTGCTGAACCAATTTCTCTAATTCAACATCATTTATCCATAAATATTTCGTTTCCTCATTATTAGTAGAAAGAAAAGGGAAAAAAATCCTCTTTTTTTTTTTTTTTTTTTTTTTGTAACAACGACTTGTTTATTAGTGAGAAGTTACATATATATAATTCATAGCTTTCAGTTGACACGCCTCTCCTCTCCTTGCGATATAGAGTGGAATCTGGAAGAACGATACGTAAATATACCTCTTCACAAATCATTTTTTTTTTTTACAAGTCCAAGGGTTCAAGTCCCATGTCTGGAGTCAAAGTATCATGAGCTGAGTTAAGTGCGACTCGAGTCTAAGGTAGTGACCGAGAACTGGAGTCCTGTCTCACTTGTTTGTCGTTAAAAAAAAAAGGAAAACTTTTTCCTCGTGACGTCATTCAAGTGTGAATTCTTATGAATTAAGTAGCGGTAGTACTCGGCATTAAACAATATTATTAGCCAACGACGAACAGACAAAATTTCTTTATATTATATGGAAGATGAATCCTTAATCAACAAATCCTTATTGTTATCCGTTTTTTATGAGAACAATCACATGAAGTTTCTCAATACTATGACGTTCTCTCTTCAAGAATAAAATAATAACAGCTTGAGAAAAAAACCCACAATTGTTTAGGTTGCCAACAACAACAACCTCGCACGTTAAAAAATGCTTAGGATTTACTGCCCAAAAGATATCTACTTATTATTTTCATTTTTAATATGACGTCCGGAGCTTTACTACACACCCTCCTTACTAAACTCCATCTACAGTCACAAAACATTAGTTTTTAATGGATAATTGTACTCCCTTTTTTTTTCTTTAATCGCTGAGCAATAGCTACACATGCTCGTTGCTACATTGTTATTCCTTAGATCAAGTTGTAACACTTAAAAATGATGCTTTTTCAAACATCCCAAAAGACAAACTTTGCTTTATTGATAGAGACATTATTCGCTTATATTTAATGATCGGTTTTAGACTGACTGGACATAATAAATTAAAGCTGACACAATACTATTCCAAGGAGTCCTATGTAGTAATTTCCCCTTCTCCTCTGATTCAGTCCTCATTTGATATTTAAAAATAGTTGAAATCTGTGTGATTGCTAGAATCAACCTTGAGAAGTGAGATGACTATAAACTAGTGGTTTATTCGAGCCAAAATTTTCATGATCTGTTCAGCTCGAGTTTTTGAGTTCTGTGTCAAGTTCACGTTTTTGTGTTGGGAGAGACCGCATATTTTTGAGTTGGACATAGTTTGAGTTTTGTGTTTTCTTCTTTTTATTACATAAAATCTTTGTTTAATGAGAAAACAGCTTTTCTTTTGTAGTCTACTTTTGAGTGGTAATATAAATTTGTCTAATTATTTTTGGAAATTATGTTCACTCATTCACATATCTCCGTGGGGACAACATCTCTGTCTGAAAGAAGAATTCCCACCCAACATTGGAGTAATTTAAAAAAAACTGTAGTAATAAATCTATACTATATTTAAATATACATAATTATAATATTATCCCTGCTCTAATTCTAATTTAAATGTAGGAAGTTCTTCTTAATATCAATGATACATTCACTAGTAGTATAAGTCATGCCCCCGCTGTCTCCTCACGCTTTACAAAATCCTCAATCCTAGGGATGAATTTACACCTCCCGCCATAACAAACTGTATAAAAAGATAAATGGAGATTAATCACTAACAATAATTTCAAATAATTCCTAATTCTCAATGAAGCTTACATACCTCTTATTCAAATCCGAGTCTTTAAATATCGAGTCTGTCTCCAATTACGAATCTTTTCATTCTAGTCTAAATTCGCAGTTCAATTATACTACATACAGTCGCGAGTACAGCTCTCCATAAATAAGTATAATGAGAATATTGTTTCGGTCTACAAGCCAAGTGGGGAAATGTGATCAATGTTTGTACAAGGGAGTAGTAAAACTTTTTTGTCCACGTAGTATGAGTATCACAAGTAAGTTTTAAGGGGAAATCAATTAGTGACGTCATTTGTACTGGTATAATAAAAATTATGTGAGGAAGAGATAGATATCAGTTCGACGAGGGATTTACTCAAGCTAACAGCGAATATTTTGTTACATTATTTTAAAGCTTTTATCCTGTAGTCTTCAATACAGAAACGTTCAAAACTTGACTTAAACACGAATTTGATATGTTATCATGATTAATATTGGGTCCTTATAATCCCTGAGTCAAGTGTTAAAATATATATTAATGCTCCATGATGAAGTAATAGAAGTTGCTTCATTCTCTCTCTTTCTCTTGTAGACTTATACATATACACTCTGCCTGCCTCTTCTTAATCCATCATTGTAGAGATACAATAACAAAAAATGGAACACACGCCACCTGCAATTATTCAAGTTCATGGCATTATAGAGTAAATATAACGCAGTCTATGAATGATAGACACGAAGAAGAAAATAATCATATTTTCTTCATTACTTCTTAATTGAGTCTAGGGAAGCCAAGATCATAATGAGATTCTTCTCCTATATGACTTTTAATTAAATTATACTATTTAATAAAGAATGAATTCTTTAAAAAAAAGATAAAAATATAATAAAACCCTGGAAACAATAGAACTCGAGTGTAATAAGGAACTCTGTAATGACTAGCGGTAGTACACAGCATGACAAGTTATTGCGTGATAACAGCTTTAACAAATAAAAAACCCTGCTCAGGTTGCCAACAACAACCATACTCGCACGCTAAAAAATACTCGAGTTTTACGACCCTACATATAAGTAATCCCCTTTTTCATTTTTAAAATGATGTCCTGAGCCTTAGCTCCATTTGACCGTTGCTAAACTTTGCCTAAAGTCACAATATGTATTTTATAAATTTAGTATAACGGTCTGAGCTATAGCTGCGTTGCTACATTGCTATTTCTTAGATCCAGTAGTCACGCTGTTTTAAAGATGAGTTAACTGATGTGCATGCGCACGCATTATGCCCTTATATCTTCTTTTTTTTTTTTGTTAATATCCTTAAATAGTAATTCTAAAGTTTCCAAAAAAATTCTCTGAAATGAACTCAAATAATAATTAAAAAAAAAAAAAAAAGATTTGCAAGTGCAATACATCCAGTAAACTCACCTTTTGATTTTAATTGAACATTCAAAAATGACTTTACTACAGACAGACAAACTCTTGCTTGACCTTTTAGTACTCATCTTTACGCACTATTGTTGTTCAATATACAGGTTCTATAGTGATACCGGGGTATTAACGAATTTAAAGCCCAACAATTAGGGTCTGTTATTGGAGGAACCGTTGCTAAACCTTAACCTTGATTGGGCCCCTTGCGTCAACAAATGAAATTTGTGTAAAAGAGAAAATACATGTATCTTTGTCCCAGGCCCTGCTCACGGTACCACCAGCCATGTCTGCAGTACTAAACTGGTATCGGAACTAATAATTTTAGAGTATTACTAAAATATTCTCTCCATAATGACGTCACATCCTCTAATTTCTGCCTGTTAGTCAAAATTGTCATACATATATATTTTTCTTATAAAAAATAAATTTGTGAATGAAAACAAATCACAAATTCTGCGAACGCCTCCGTAAGAGCAAGTGATCTGCTACTAGAATAGTGGTATAGTGACAACACTACTCTCTAACATAGGCATATTTATTCAATGGTGCATTAATTTAATTCAATTCCCTTCATCATAGATAAGAAAAAAAAAACTAAGAAGAGTTAAAGAGTTTACCATCTGCAGTACAGCATGGTAATGCATAAATTTATACAAAATTTCATATTATCTGCGTTATTAGTTCAGCTGGGTAAAGGGGTAATATATATAAACATACTAAATTGACCCAGACTGTCTGTACCATGAATTAACATTTCCGTTATTTTCACATGTAAATGCTGGATTTTATTACAAAAAGTGTCTTAATAAGAAAATAACTGCAATATATTAGCGAAACTCAGACTGTTCAAATTTCGACTGAAGGGGATCTTATTTGCAGGAGGAAGACAAATGAGACATGATTGAGCATTACCAAACCCTTTTTATTAGATGAGGTCAATGTCGCTCAGTTTTCTTGCACTATTAAATTCAATGGATCGACGACTTGTTGCAAATATCGAACAAACTTTATAATCCGAGTTATTTTCCAGATATTATCTTCTATTTAAGTAACCCAATATACATACAATATTTTCAAATAATCCAAATAATATATGATAGCTTTTATTTATTTATTTGACTTCCTAAGACATATTGAAGGTTAAAAACAAAGTTTTTAGGCGGCAAATTCTATGGATTGAGGGGTTCAAGAAAGAAAAATATAGATGAGACAAGATATGTGTAAGAAAAACTAGTCAACATTGGCTTCACCTGACAAAAAACAGAGGTATACATACTATAGGAATAATGCCACACTTTTCTTCTTAAATAATACTTAGTTATTTCAATTTGCATATAAAACAAAAATACAAGTCTTGAGACTCGGTCCTAAAGGAATTTATCTTCGGTTAGGTCTTACGTGATTTTGTTAGGGTGATTTTTTTGGTAGACCGATCCAGACCAAATTTATCTTTGTGAACGATCTGGATCCATTCTTTTTTTAAAGATTGGTCCACACCGAAATTATTTAAAGGACCAAATTAGTTCGATCCACTTAAAATTAGAAAAGTCCCGGACCGGTCTAAGATTTTCTAACGGAAACCCAACAATATAGAATACTTTATTGATGTTGTTTGGGTTCAATCAGACTGAGTTCTCTGAAATTTTAAAAAGTTATTCATAACCCCCGCTCCCAAAGAAAAATCGTCAATCGTTGCAAATCACCGTCATTTTATAGGTATTTTCAGTTTTTGGAACAAGAAAAAGTCAGTTAGGGCTGAAGCCGGGAATATGGTGGCTTAGGCATGATTGTGGTGTTGTTTTTGGCCAAAAATACAACAATTATTTTGGACCAAATTAAGCAGTTTCGGAGAAAACTTTGCTAACACTCGTCTCATGCCCAAAATGTTCGAAAATAAAATTATGGATCGAGCTAACCGATGAGCCAATATCCTATGCAACCTCTCTGATAATGATTCGACGGTTTTTCAAAAACAATTTTCTTCCTCAACGTTTTCATCTGTTGTTGACGTGCTTGGGCGTCCAGAGCAAGGCCCATCATTGACATATACCAAGCCATTTAGAAGAGTTTGTACGATTTGTAACTATTTTTTTTTTTCGTCAAGATTTCAATTGTTTTAGAGCACTCAATTTCATTTTTACACAAAATTTGATACAAATTTTTTTATACATGTTTTTCAATAGCAAAAACTTGCCAAACGCTCAAACGCTTGCCAAAGTATGCCTCTCACAAACAATCTAAACACATTATATAGCGGAATAGTAAATACATGTTCGTGGCGAGTGTACTAACATAAAAAAATCAAGCATACCATACGTCCCTTGCCTGCAAAATTTGAAAAGGCATCGTACTTATTCAACACACTTCGAATACGTACAATAGCGTGGCTATAATGTATTTGCAAGTGGAGGAAGGGTGCAAGTTATATAACTGTGACGTCAAAGTCTGCAACTATGCAATTTTATTACAGACATATTACACTTACAATAGTAATTTAAAAGTTAGTCTAAAAAAAGGTCTTTATAGTCACGTCTTAAATAAGATAAACGTTGCACTTACAATATTAAATAAAAAGTTATTTTGTTAGTTTAAAAAGTGGGGCCCATGGGGCCCCTATGGCTCTTACTCCACTGATGTATAATCATATTACATTCTCTTTTTTTTTGTTTAATTAGTGTCAATTATATTTGACAAATGAGGGGATTCGGCCCTAGCAAATACTCAAAAAAGTATAATGAGACGTAATTTAAACAAAACTCTTTTGAGTCATTGTATCCTAATGACTTTGTACGTCAAACTACAACAACATTCATATAATACGTAACACTAATATTCATTGTGTTGTCATATTCCATGAGGAATTAAGATTTGTATCTCTAGCTAAGTACTATATACATACAAAATATATACTATAACAATATACATATATGTAGGTAGGGTTTTTCTCCTGATATCCACGGATTTCTTGGGGTTTAACCTCCTCGTTACTCACTCTACTTAGAATTAAGAATTAAATACTACCATCTTTATTATAATAAGAAATCACGTTCGGGTTGCAACTACCTAAAGCCTTGTACGCATTTTAGGTCATATTTTGTACAACTCTACTCATAAGTAAACCCTCTACAAAATTCAAGCTGCCAACTACCTCAAAACTCGCACGCGTTAAGGTCATATTATCTACAATTACTTTGGAAAATTTGAAGGACAAGGAATCAACCCAATAAACTAACGCATTATTATGTAAATGATTTGTTAACTGTTCCATAGAAGCACAAATATATACTGCATTTTTGTGGCAATGTGAGATGTGCCTTTTTAGATGTCTCCTATTTTAATCAGGCGTGTGTTGACTCTTAGCACGCCGGTCGGGTATTGTATTTCACAATTATACTACTATGTAGTTTAAAATGCATTCTTTCTTTCTCAAATATGAAACGAAATATTTAAATTTAACAGTATTTATTATTTGCTAACAGTATCTTGCAAAAAGACCATTTCTCTGGAGTTGAGAAACCCTAGAGTTAAGTAGCAAGGACTTTTCTTTTCTTGCTCTACTTTTCCCTCATTCCTTTTTCTGTTCTTAATTAAGAACTCTTTGAATCACTCCTGTAAGTTAGATACTGTTGTCAATTATGTATGTACATTAATTGAATTAAATGCAAAAGAAATTGCCAAACTTTACTTTTTTGATTAATAATAAAAAGAGACTCATCGAGGAAAATCAAAACAAAACAAAAAAAATTGAATTTATTCATCAGCGCCTCCCTTACTACACATTATTAAAAGTTTATAAATTATTTCCATTTCTGTAAACATGAGGGATCTTACTCATATTGGCTTTCGGTCTTAAATATGTGAGCTTCCTGATTTATAGTGGAGCGAAATAATTCCGTCAACTAAATAAACCCGGTGAGCACCCGTCTCACAGACAAGGTTGATCTGAATGGGTCCTATTTACAATTCAGTTGAGACCTACTCTGATGATTAATTGTTGATGACTTCAGTTGTTTTTAAAAATACAAATGAAAATCACTAACAATATTCAGGGGCGTCTGCAGGGATTGGGCGCAAAAAGGATAAATAATAAAGGAATTTTTGTTTTTTACTTGAAAACTAAATATTTAAAAAATATTTAGTTTTTCAAAATTTTTTCCCAAAAATTTTATTTTTGTGGACAGCTGATGATTTCTGAAAACTTTTTTCAAAGAATTTAATTTTTCAAGAATAGGTTCGGATTTTTGAAATTTTTTCCCAAAAAATTTCATATTTTAATTTTTTTACAATAAAAATAATTTTCTGTGAATAGTGATGGATTTTTGAAATTTTTATAAGAAAAATTAAAATATTTTCCCAAACATTTAATTTTTTGTGGTCAGCTGATGATTTTCATTTTTTTTTTTTTAGTATTTAAAATTTTAGAAACAAAGACTAACCCCCAAAAAAAAAAAAAAAAAATATATATATAAATGTATAATGTTGAGGACACGTCCCTAATGTAGGAACATAAATCTGGGTAATTGTGGACTGGGCCGGTATACAGGGAGACATAAGGTGCATTTGGCCCCCACTTTTGGCTGGGAACCTCATGCTACATTGTAATTTTAATAAATAAACAAATTAATTATAGTCCAACGTGTATTTGGCGGTCAATGTAATGGAAACTAAAAAAGGAACTACTTAGTACAGGTAATGTTTGATACATTGGACCATTTTCAAAAGCTGAAAATTGTGAATAAAATAATAGGTTAAAAGGATAAAAAAAAAGGGGGATTTGGGCAAATTATGGAGGAGAGTGAAAATTTTAATATTTGTATTTATTTGTGAATAACTATGGATTTTTGAAATTTTTTCCAAAAAAATTTAAGTATTTATGACAACCTGGGGATTTCTGAAATTTTTTTATCCAAAATATTTAATACTTTGCATTTTTTTCAAACAAATGTAATTTTTCAAATTTGTTTTCAAAAAAATAATTGCCCATGAATAACTTTGGATTTTTGAAATTTTTTCCAAAATATTTAATATTTAGAATATAAAAATAATAAGACCTCAGGTCTCGAGCTCAAAAATTAAAGAATAAACTCGTCAAACTTGAAGAAAAAAAAAGACACTTTGGAAGCTTTAAGTTACTTAAATACTGAATTACTATTATTCAACTAATTAACTGAAGCATAGTTAATTTTTTTTTATATTAATATGTTGTTGTATGTACAACAACATATTCATAGGTTTTTGTACTATTATTTGCTTGTATGACAAGTTACAGTTTCCAATTTCTACATCTTATTACGCTTTATTTAATCAGAACATCAGGCATTTTAATTCCCAACTATTATTTAATTGATGCTATCATTTTATTTCGATCCATTAATATTACGCATTTGTTATGTATTTACGAGTTATATAACTCTGGGCATTTGAACATTATAATTTACCATAAACTACTTATGAGTCAGCAATTTTCATCAAAATAGTCAAAAATTATATTGACAATATATCAACCATCTAAAGCAGTGGTTCTCAAATGAGGGTACGCGTACCCCTTGGTGTACTTGGAGACACTCCAGGGGTACTTGAGAATTTGTAAAAATATTTTACAAGTGGTTCATAACTCAGGGCGTCCACAAGACAAGTAGCCAATTGAAATGAAGGAATTTTTGTTTTTTTATTAGAACATTTAATGCTTGATTTTTTTTTTTTTTTTTTTTTTTGCAAAAATTGAATATTTGAAATTTAATTTAATTTTCTGTAAATAGCTATGGATTTTTAAATTTTTCTCAAAAAATTTAATATTCGAATTAATTTTCAATTTTTTTTTCGTAAGGAGCTGTGGGTTTTGATTTTTCCCCAAATAGACTTAATTATTTTAGAATAGATATGGATTTTTGTAATTTTTAGTATTTTTTTTCGAAAAAAATTAATTTTTTTAATGATTATCAGTTTTGAATTTTATTTTTTCAGAAAAAATTAATATTTAGATTTTTTTTCCCGAGGAAACTTAATTTTTTGAGAGTAAATATGGATTTTTGATTTTTTTTATGACAAAAAATTTAATTTTTTTAAATATTTATCCAAAAAATGTTAGTTTTTGGATTTCTTTGCAAATAAAATTCCAAAAACCAAGCCCCTCTACAAAATATAATCCTGTGGACGCCACTGAAGTTAAAAAAATTTGTGCTGGTAAGGTGCTACTTGGGTGAAATGAATATTTTATAAGTGGTACATCACTAAAAAAAGGTTGTGAATCCCTGATATGAAGAACATGCAATTATTGATCTATCCTCATTACAAGTACTCTGTTTTTTGTTTGTTTTTTTAAATCGTCCTCTATCACAAATCAATATCAAGAAAATAAAACAGACACATTAACAACGATTAGATACATGCAATAAATTACATTTCACAGCAAATATAAAATACTCAAATATAAAGAATATAATTATTAAAATAGCAGAAAACTATAAAGAGATGCATCCGTGACCTCTTCATGCACCTGTGATCTCCGACTGGGCAGAGACGGCTTCTAAGATATCCATTGAATAGAGTACACACTCTTCCAGCCCTGATGAAATAATATATTCATATTTCTATGACGTTGTTACTATCCAATCCAAAGGACTGAGTCCCTTGCCGTCTATTTCACAGATGATACAATTCACCTTTTTAACAACAGAGATCTCTATGTTTACTTTACAAAAGGAGCTCAGACTATTCAACATTTTGTTTCGACTTATTTGTAAAAAACAAAAAGTGGCAAATCGGTTTCTCAACCATTTTTGATGGGAATCTATCAAGTTGTTTTAGGCTCTAATACTATTTACTATTTCTTTCAGACCACGTCGTTCGAGTCTTCTCTTGGCGATACGTACTCCAAATTCTTTAGTTCATTCTTAGAATATCTAAGTACAATTTGCTTATTTCGGCAATACCCTGTTCACAAATTATATAAATAAACATTACATGTATTACAAATAAACTTTTTCCCATCAATATTTTATTTTTTTCAAAAATCAAAAAAAGTTATAATATACATAAATGTATTTTTTGAAGATCAATGTACGAGTCCAAGGATACGGATATTATCTGGATCCATCCCTAATAGGTAGATATTATAAGTGACTTTACTCAATTGTGTAACGTTTTTAAAGTATTTTAAGTGCAAACGGATTTGTGTAAATACCGAAAGTCTAATTTAATATTACGAAGGGAATTGAGATAAAACATTTGACAAAATACTGTATCTTATTTCTTCAATTTAAAAAATATTAATATTGAATGTATTTCAAAAGATGATTTTAAAGAGCAAATATATATTCGTCTTGAAAAGAGAGCTTCTTCTACTTAATGGAAAAAGAGACGTCATATGACCATCGGATATGTACATATAAGATTTTAAGCGGTGTTTATCTTTAGTTCACAGGTTGTAATATATTTTATATACACTACATATATGTTAGGACGGTGTGCGTTTCAACTATTGTCGAAATTTCGTTTTTTCTTAGTGGGGAAAAGTTGTCATGACATAACCAAAATTCAATTTTCCATGATGTCATCTTGGGATCATACATCCGGATGTAAGTTTGAAAAATATTGAGGCCAATGTCCCGTAAATAAAGGATTATTTTTTATTCTACAAATAATAATTTAGATAGATATTTATTTCAACTATGAAAAACGCTCCTTTAACTTTTTTTCTAAAACCACCTTATGAGCCAAAAAGAGAAAATAACTTCTTTAGGATCCGCGTATAACGCGCAACAGTTCTGAGTGACAAAAAAAACAACACTTTATTAATACTTTTTATAGGTTAAAAACATGTCTAGTCTATCAAAAAGACTTTAGGCAACAATAAGAATAATGCTTTATTTTTGATCTATAAGGACTAAATATGCAACCCAAAGAAGTCAAACTGTGTATAGATTATTTGGTTAGCTCATGAAAACTTTTCTACACTATTTGTAAGTTAAATTAGAAAAAGTTGAATTACAAACCCCCCCTAATATATATTTATCAAACCCAACGAGTGATTTGTGTTCACAAAAGAAGAACATTACATATGATTATAAAGATTTAATCTTCTTTAAAAACGGTTTTTTGATGACTGTGGTTTGTTTCATTCCTTCTAAAAACATAAACATATTGAATCTATGTAGAACAACTTCACAGATCCCACAAAATATTTATTTTAAAAGCGATTGAGACAACAATCACACAAGATCTTCTCATTACATTGAAATATTCGTTGAGCGGGATACCGGGACATAACAACGCTATCCCGTTGTAAATAATCAAATTTGTACAATTTAAGTATTTCTTTTTATATTGTTCATTTAATATGTACTTAACGTTTAATCTAATGAATTATATAATATAATTAAATGCGGGCAGGAACGACGATATTAGGACTTTTCTTTGTGGGCTTTTTTGACTAAACTTCCAAACGTTTTTTAGACAGTTCTTTTTAGAAAAGACAAATTTAACAAATTAATCAGTCTTTGATTCTTTACAAAAGACGAATAAAAAAAAATGACAAAAATGTATATTATTAATTTAATTGTTGAGACCAAAAGTGTTGTTTTTTTTCCACAAATTTGACAACAAGTTTTTACTCAAGGATTTTTCCATAATCCTCCGTATTCACAAGCCAGAATACAGATGTAAAATCCCGATAAACCCCGGGAATACAAAAAAAACTGAAATAGCAAGTAATAATTCTAGCGGTTTTTGTTTTTGTTTTGTTTTTTGAAGACCTGGGGAATGTATAATTGTGGAATTGACAACCCGATTAACGCGCTAAAAGTATAAAGTCTACTCGCGGAGATCACTAGAATACATGCGGCCCGTCAACACAAAAACAAGGTCAAAATGAAGTCTGGATTGCATATATATTCTTTGACGAATTATCGTCAATTTCTATCAACAAATCATTCTTATTAGCCTTTTGGATGTCCCGTAAATTGTACTTGAAGTAGCCTAAATCGATTTTGTTGACAAATAATGGAAAATTGATTAATTTTATTTGAAAGGGCCCATGTCGAGGGCAATATAAGTCTTTTAGATCAAAATAAAAGTTTTATTAAACTATGGGTATATAAAGTTCTTGGGTACCTTAATTAATCCCAGTAAATTGAATAATAAGTCTATAATTGACTCAAATATGTCTGTAAAGTATTAAGGCGTATCATTGGGCATCACTATCTCCTTGGGGGGGGGGAGTAGGTTTGAGCCCCTTATTTTGAACTAAGTATATCTTCTTCATTATTAGTCACATAACGATAAGACGTTGTATGTAAAGGTGGAAGTGTATACTACAAACGCTTTTTGGACAGTATTGCAATAATTGACCAGTTCAGTCGTGAATTATCGTGCGCTGAGTATGTGGGTCTCAAATGAAGAAATTAGCCATGGTTTACATTTTTATTAGCTGAAAGGGATAAACGTGTAGAAAGCCACCAAGAAAATTTATGAGGTATACAGGGCCGATTTTCTTTCTGTTCGTGTTGCACAATAGTTGTTCGAACTATTCCCCTCCTTGCTCAATTCTGCCCTCTACTATGAACAACTCGTATATTTGAACCTGGCGATCGAACAAAAACAACCAGCATTGGTGAATAGGAACAAGACATCATCAAAACAACCCCAGGGCGCAAACATCTTTGTTGACGCACCAGAATCTCTGTGAGCTCGGATGGAAAGTTCTTATGCATCCCCCAAACAGTCCAGACCTGACACCAAGTGACTGTCCCTGTCTATGGCCAACGCGCTTGGTTGCGTAAATTTGGCCTTAATAGAGGCCTGTGAAAATTGGTTGTCCGACAAGGGCTTCCACAAGAAGGGCATTATGAAGTTGGATTCTTGTTGGCAACAAGTTATTGAACAGAACGGGGGATACTTGACATAAATCGGATGATTCTAACACTTCTTATACAGTATTGAAATCCTGGAGAAAAATACGAAATTACTTTTTCCCCAATAGTCCGAATTGATATGACGGTGTTGATAATTTTTGTGCTGTAAGCCTTCAAAATAATGATGAAAAAAACGCTCCTGGACTGCATGTATATATTTTCTTGATTTGTGTTTAAGTTTGCTTTTATGTTGACACAGCACATATGTAACTCTTTTCTTCTTTTTTTTTTCCAACTAATGTATATTCAACCTTTAATTCAATGGATTATATACAATCACATCCAGCCTGTATTATAAAGTATTTAAATGCAGGATTTCCCGCAGGGTTAACCCCAGAGGCTAATCCTGAAAAACTGGATAGAGAGCCCTAATATCAACATTAAAAAGAAGATAATAATTGAACTTTAGCTGAGGGATGGAAGGATGGATTCCTTTCAATGACATTCCAATCATACAAAAGAGAGGGAGGGAGGGTTTTTTGAATCTCGCCTTGGACATTCGATATGTCTTTGTTTATACCTATGTGATATTATTATCTTGTGGTGGAGTGGGTGTCTAAATACCTCTAGGAAATTCCAAGGCGCCAGAAACAGTGTGTACAATGTATGTATAATATGAAACCTGAGTAAATTGTTATTATTCATATATCATTTACTCGCAACGCCACGATCGCTGCATACTTTAACTCTAAATACTGTTTTCCTTCTTAGATGAGATTTTATTTATTCTTATTGTTATTTTGTTAAAAAGAAAGTCTATACGTTAGGGTGGATCAAACACCCCATTACTTTTTTTTGTCTTTTTTCATAAAATTGTCTGACCTAGGGAGTGGTTCTTTTAAAAGTTTGCCATTCTCCCCCTACCTCATCCCATCTAGTTTTAATTCAAACACACGCTAATGGAGAGTAAGTCCGGTATGAATGTATCATTATGCCTCCTTGCGACAACAAATACCCGTCTTCTTTTAATCAGGAACAAAAAAGTTGAGCACCTTTGTGAATTAAATGCAATTTAAATGATAAACTAGACAACCGAGAATGATCTCCTTGAAGCATTATGAAGCCAAAATCGTCTTAACTCCTGCTTTGTGAAAGAAAATAAACAAAAAAATGAGAAAAATCCAGGCCAATCGATGAATGCGATTGCTGATAGTATTGACCCTTTCAACTGTTCATCGTGTCATCAATGAAAACTTACAGTACCACAGCTATGCACGTTGCAAGAGACACCTTCTAACCCCATCAAGAAGGTAGAAAATAGTCACTCGAACCAAGGATTTGATCAAGCTAAAACATAAACCTTCCGTGAAAGATCTTGTCTGGTTTTTCTCAGATGACTAAAACTTATGTAAAATCCAGAAACATGACTCGAGGAACAATAGATGGTTGGGAATCAGTCCTTTTAATGTCCTTAGGATTATGAAGGCCTAGTTATGGTTCTTGGCGTTGTTAGAAGCGAGGGACCCGTTATGCCTCCCTTTATCTTCAAGCAGGGCCTGAAGATCTACATGAGTGTTCTCCAAAACAAAGTCTTCCCCTAGATCCGCAGCATCAGGACATACCAAGCTGGGATCTGGCAGTAAAAAAACAAACAAACGATTTCTTGATGCTGAGAATGTAAGTTCGTCCCGCGAAGTTTTTGGGCTCCTAACTCACCAGAATTGAAACTTTTAGACTATTTTGTCTGAGGAAATGTTGAAAAAGTTTCCAATGAAGCTTGCCACAGTCCCACAAGATCCCTGAGAGTTGGGATAAGGACCACATTCCGGACTTT
This sequence comes from Lepeophtheirus salmonis, assembly GCF_016086655.4. Taxonomy (NCBI): domain Eukaryota; kingdom Metazoa; phylum Arthropoda; class Copepoda; order Siphonostomatoida; family Caligidae; genus Lepeophtheirus; species Lepeophtheirus salmonis. Next base: position 2,436,716 of record NC_052140.2, read on the forward strand.
ACCCAGCAGGACAGTAAAGAAGGTAGATGTCCGTTTCTAGGGGCGTTGTGAGCGGGAGGTCCTAGCTAAGGCTGAACCACCCTGTACTCCCTCAAATAATGTAACACTTAATGATAGAAGCCTCAATGAAATCAAATGTGGTCCCGGCTAGGGCCGGTTATAGTATTATTTTATTTTTTTGAGGGATGGAATATTTTTCCCAAATTTTTCGACTGATATGAGATGAATAAAAGGGCTTTCATGAATATTTCTTTGTTCCTTACTTATCGAATGAAGTCATGTTTATTCTATTTCTTCATTACATTTTGAGAAAAAAGTAAAGCCTTTTTGGTACCCTTTACCCATGGAATTCAAGACACATTGAATAATCAGGAAGGCAGCCTATGTTGTTCTACTTTATTTCCTCTCTTGAAGGAATTGAGTAAAAAATGACGTTGTTGTTTTTTTCCCCTTTTTGTCAACCATTTTATATTCTCCTCATGTGGGAATAACAATTATGCATGATTATTCCAGATCTTTAGAATTCCATGCCTTCACGCTAAAGTTAAAAAAATGATCTTTAATTTTTTTTCACAAGGGCTTCCATACATGTTTTCAAATCATTCCATATAATTACTGACCTACAATCCCTTTGTTTACTACTAGGAAACTCAATGGCGTTGTCACTCCTTCCTTGGCACCACCCCTAGATACCATTTTAATCAACTTATTAATAATTAATTGAAAGTCCGAATTGGAACCATGACTGTCTATAATTATATTACAGCCTTATCTCACTAATATAAAAAGTTTCCGACTGAGCTACCATTTTTTCAGACTCTGATATTAGGTGACTTTTTTGGGACAAGGGATGGGCCCTTTCAATTTTTGGATCAATTCAGATTTTGCAAGAAATGATGTTTACTTTATTTTAATAACCTTTTTGGAGTTGTGGGGGTATTATGTTAATATCTATTTCTTAAAAGTATGGAAAATAGATTTTTGTTTTTTCAAAGTATATTTTCCAACTCTGATATTCAATGGGAATGCACTACCCCCCACCCCCACCTCTACGGTTGAAATAATAATCAGAAGCATAAAAACTTGTATCTAAATTATGTTTACTCATTCACACACCCTCGATCAAAAAAAAAAATGACATAGGGTAGGACTTTTGTAGAGCACAATGTGAATAAAGCTGTATTTTTTCTCTACAAAAATCCTATCCTTAGTAGTAATGATGATAGTCAAACCAGACCATTTTAAACCTATCAGAACTCAAAATGATAATTTCCCCTTTGATATGATTGTAGCCTCTTTCCTTAGAGCCTCTTTAGTTTTGGGTGCTCATCGAGGATATGATGTTTGAGATATTTAAGGTCAAAAAATATGGTAGAGGTCATTTGTATTTATTTTTGTATAGCATAACGATGAAAAATCAAAAATAGTTCAGTTACATCACTCAATAGCTATCAAATGATGTATTGATTATCCGCATCCATCAGTCAAGTGGTTTACAAACTATGATGTAAAACGAAAAGGTCTGCAAGAGGATTCTTCAATATATTCATCCTAAAAAGGAGCTCTGAAATCGACTGAAATCTCATTTTGGAGTTTCTCAATAATAGGTAATTTAACATATCACATTTTATTCAAATCGGATTGGAAAAAATAGAATAGAGTGTTAATTTTCCATCATTTATGTTATTTGAATTATTCTCAGCTTTCATTTAATATCAAATATAAATAGATTCTAGGAAAAAATAAGAAAGTTAAGGGTTTTAAGTTAAATTTGTTAATTTTTTGAATAAATGTTTCTAGGACAAAGTGTTACATTTGAGAAAATAGGTTAAAAAGAATGTTAGGCGCATTTAAAAATCCAATAATAGGATTTCTACAGTTGTTGTTTTTTCTTTTTCACTTTTTCAAAAATGTCAATGGCTTTTGTTGTAGGTAAATATTAATATATTTCAATAACAATATCACAGATATTATTATGAAATATCTGTACACAGATGCCAATTAAAGACAAGCGTTATTTCTCAAAATGTAAGAATTTTTGGGCCCCAGCCTCACCCTAATACATGCATTAATGTATCTACATATTCCACAATCTCTCTCAAGGTAGCTTAACATAATATGGATATACAATGAATATTAAATATCTACTAACTTTACGCTCCGACAAATATTTTAGATGAGGTTGTGAGAGTCAATCCGTTTAGTTCCGAAATTTTTAAAAGCTTTTTTCATAGTTATCAATCTATTTATGTTATTATTTAAATACATTAAATTGACTTAATTAATAGTAATTACCAATTGATTAATATGTGAGTTTTTATAAATCAAAAAAACAATATAATTTCCCTTTATATTTTTTTATATTATACCAAAGAGTCCATTAAGAGTCTATGTTCAAATACTAGAGGCAATTACAACCTTCAATATATTAAGTGTTTCGAGAGAGGATTTTGAGTGACATTATCAGTAGATTATATACTAAATATTACTTGTTGGATCGTTTTATTAAATGATGTTTTTTTATTATTATTATTATAAATAATGATTCATTTTTAACCTTTCAAATGAATATAATATACAAATAAGTGGATTTATTTCCTTCCACTTTAAAATCAATTTCTAATCATAAGACAAATGAAATGATATTAACTTCCATTACTCGTATTTAAAAAAAAAAAAAAATGCTATTATGAGGATTTTTTTCATAGCTCTCTCGTATGATAAGTGTACATACATTGTACACGTTCCTTCTCGATGTACAAGGAAACGTTTTAACCTTTGAGTAAATGAATGAGTAAGTATCTTAGAATAACAATTTCTGTTATTTTTTTTTTTTTTTAAATTGAATTCGTATCTCTTTGTACAAGCTAATATACTCTTAGCATACGTAGGTAAAATGTAAACATTTGTTCGCCTCTTGCTGTGTAAAAATAACAGTGTGATTTGGCTTGTAGGTCTAGAGTCTATGTATGTTGTATAAATTAATAATAAGTAGAAACAATGCAAAAGATTACCGTGAGATAGAAAACGATGCAGTCCCCATTATTCTTTTGTTGTAAAATTTGCAAATAATATTTGAATTCAAGTTCACCTATTTGCGAGAGTAAAAGTACTACTATCCTTCCTAATAATTTGACTATGCATTTGTGTAAAGGATAATATTTTAGATTGTATTTAGATACAATTTTATAAATGGGGCATGAGCCAACTAAAAAATATATATTATCCACAAGGTGCTATGATAATTTGTAGATTGGGGGTTCAACATTTTCGTCAACCCCAACAAAAATTTTAGTTTACAAATAATAAGAAAAGGGTATGGCAGCAAAACGTGGACTCGAGAGTTGGATTTAGAAATACATCAATAATTTTATATTTTCAATAATAGGTAAAAGAATAATGTTAACAAAACATGCAGAAAAACTTTTGTCAGTCAATATCGGCACCTTCATTATCAATCACAACTCTCACACGTCGCCTAAATGGTGTTGATGACAAACTCCTCTGCCAATTTTTGCCATGCAGGCACTACGCCGAAGATCATTGTTTGGGCCGAATATTTGGTGTGGTAAACCTCTTGGACCTTTTCTTTTGTTTCTGCAAATCAGCCGGTCGTTCAGGCAGTTGTGGAATTGATCAACTGTAAAAATCTTCTTGTGCGATAAATTTTTCATAATTGACCCTTTTCCCTTGATCCATGTGAGAATTTTCGACCCCTCTCGAGCCTCCTGTCTTTCATGTCCTCAGTCAGAAGGAGGAGTGGGGTCCTTGTGAAAGAAAGTAATCCCAAGTTGTGCTTTATATCCCTCCTGATGGTCCTAGGAGCCACAGAGAAGTCGTTGGTGAGGCGATTCATTGACTTAGTGGGATCCTCCTTTATATTCTTCTCCAAACTTAACAAGAACTTTGTATCCCTCTTTAAATTATGCCCTCCATTTACTGACATCCTGGAGAGGTCTTCTCCATTTATTTTCATCTTGCCCAACTTAAAAACCAGGCTCATAGAACACTTAAAAATGGCTGTAATCTTCATCACATCAACTCCAGCATCTAGGAGATCTGCGATGGGTTACCTTTTTGCTTGTTGCATGCTCATGATGATGAAATGACTATATGAATAGTATAAATAGTTTATGTAAAAAGAACAGCAGAAACAGAATATAAAATAATTACCATTAAACCTCTCCACAGTATTGAGAAAATAAACATTAATTAACAGTCAACATTTTGCTCCCTACCCTGTATATTAACTAATATCATCATTCAGGGAGTTGTATTATTTTGCCTCGAGACGGCAGCACACTTGATCGTTTCATAAACAAACTAATACAAGTAAACAGCATTCATGCCCCATAGCCTCTAGGTTTTGAATTAAGTAACGAATAAATTTTATGCTTTATATATATTTATGTTATTAATATCAATGTTATAAGGCAAAATGGGAAGAGCAGGCTTGAGTAGATTTCCTTGGCTACGAGAAAACTTCACCCTTCCTCCGCAAGATGACGCTAATACAATGATTCCTTCCAAGCTTTAAAACAAAGTGGTACAATGCGTCTGTAATATCCTCTTGATGGGGGTAAAAATAGAAAAAACAAAAATGCTTTGCTTTTAATGTAACTCTATATCCTTCATGCAATATCTCTGACACTCGACTTCTTCTCACTTCAGTATGCTTACATTTTGAGTAAAATGTTCTTGGGTTTCTTTTTAAAATTTTACAGAAGAAACATGGTCTCTCCCCTGGTGTTTTTCCCTATATGTTTCTAAAGGGTAAAGTATTTCTTATGGTTATATAAATGAGCCAATGTGTAGTTAGTTATACGAGGTAGGGTAACCAACTGTTTTATTTTATACATATATGGCCTATTTATATTTCCTGTCCACAGAGTCCGTAGATTTTTCCCAAGATTTCAGCCATTGTCCATATTTTATGGGTTTAAAATGATTTTTGAACCCGAGAGAAAGTAAAACAATAAAATTTAAAAAAAGCATATTACAAAACCCAAAATATTAAACATGAATCAAAATGTATAATACTTTATTCTTGATTGTTACTCATTTCAAACTAATTATTATTAAACTCTAAAACTGAGACTGATGATCGGGACATGTCCCCTATTTTTTGTAAATCAAAAGAGGGTCACTTTTCTATAGAGGAATATTTAGAGTTGTATAAAATATGACCTGCTAAAAAATATACCGAAAAATGGCATGTTGACCCAGACATTTTCAAAAATATTTTCGAGGAGAGCAGCTTAGCTATCATTCATTAAATGTTTCATTAAACTAGCTGCAAGCAGCCGTGAGAGGAAGGAAATCAACACAAATCCTTCTCCGATGTCGATCCGTAATTCTACTCCAAGTCCAACAAGGATAAGGACACATATAACTCTTATACAAATCCTCAGTTTTACTCTTCATCATTAATGAGCAGACGCACTTTATAGTTAGATTTTCTTTCGTCAAGAATTAAGGAATTATGATGCAAACCTTGGATTTGGCTATAAAGCACTCTCCAGATTGCAAAATTGTTTTCTTGTAAATGTTCAATTGGGATATTGTTTCGCGTCTTGGTTTAGTGATTGGGATGGGACTATGAAATATACACTTCCAGCTGCAATTCATTAAAATGATATAAACTATTGTACATAATAATTTTAATATGTTATGTTCGTTCATAATTAGAAAGTGTAGATTTCATCAGAAATTATAAATATTGAATATAACAAACAAAGCAGAACTATCGTCTATGACTAATACAGGGTGTTGCAGATATATATACACAGAAGCTTTAAAGCCTCAACTAGTACATGTATTATTCTGGATTTGTAACGCCTGTACATACAAGAAGTTGAATGGTTTGACTTAATTTTTGAGTGTTACTACTTGATCAAAGAGCATGTGTAGCTATTGCTCAGGATGTCCTATAAAAAAAGAGGAGTACACATATTTAGGGTTGTAAATCCTAAGCATTTTATAAAGTGCAAGTTTTGTTATTGTTAGGAACTTGAACACTCTTTTTATTTTGATTTTTCAGGATGTTATCAATATTGGTTCATTGTTGATGAGAAAACATATATGTATTGAGTAGCTACGTGTTTGTATACTCATGGAAAACGTAGACTAACACTGTGGATTCCTTGAGGAGTTCTCTTCTACAATACTAGAGTAATGTGTGTCTGTTCGGTGACGCCTAATGACATACCCGGATACTTTAGTCATTGCTTATAAAATTAAAATGATCTACCTACATGTAGTTCTTTTTTATCCAAAAGGGTTTAAATTTCTACCACACCCTGTTCATAAACATATAGTACGTAATTTCAGTGCTCACATATTTTCACTGAGAAATGCACGTTTGTATGTATTTTCGTTTCTCTTTAAAGGATATGCACTGTGTAAGTATGTACTATGTTTAGATGAGAGTGCAAAGGTCGTTTTGAATGGCTAATGAAGCTTTATGCTTTCAAGTGATGTACATTTAGCCTAGTTTTTGTATTGTAAAAGTTGGAATGATGCTCGAAAATATGTATAAAGTGTAACGATGAAATAACATATTTTTAATACATATTAGAGTATGATGATATATTCTAAAATTAGGCATTAAAACAGTGGTTCTCCAACTGTGAGGCCCAGAGCTTTTTCAGGTGCACTCCGAAGCACTCCTCAACAATAAAATATTGTCTCGTCCAGATATGAAAAGCCAGCAATTATGCAAATTTGTTGAGCGGGCTCTGACTCAAACTTAAATAAAGACCATTTAGCCAATGTTTTTCCAATATACCTATTCCATTAATTGACTGGATCTATTAAGAACTATAATCTATATGTGTGAATAGAAGGTAAAAGAGAGACATAATGTAGCCCTGAATTAATCTAATTGAATTAACAAGACATTTAATTAATTATAAAAAAAAGTTACCAAACTTTCCAAACAAGAAGTAGAAAGAGCCACTCTGAGATCAAAAGTGCACATTTTGTATTTGTCTGGCAATAATATATGTTCTTGAGTGGTTGCTAGGTAGTTATACAGCTTGAGTAACAGCGAAAAAAATTATATTCCTTTTCAACTTTCTATAATTTTCAATTTGATGTATCGTACCGACTGCTGTGCAAGACAGGTAGAATTTGATAAAACACGCAACCCCTCGTACACACGTTATGAGTTTATAACCTTGTCTTAAATTAGATAAAATATTAATTTTATGAATCTTTAAGCATATTTTGTCTGGATGAGTGATCCTTAAACTTTTTAAAATGTGTACCAGACAATAATCAAGATTATCTCCTTCTACTTCCATTATGGTCAAGCGGAATAAACAATAGTGAAGTCCTAAACATTTTATGTTCTTCAAGAAACATGCACTTTTTTTTTTTGTCATATTGGTCAAACCAAGAATAACTATTCTAAAAGAGTTAAATAGTTAAGAAATGAAAGATGGAATTGAAGTAAAACAATCGTGTAATGAATGACTTAAGAAATTAATTTTTTTTTCCTCATGTAATTCGAATAATAATTAATGAAAAAGTTTCTTTCATTCTTTAAGACATTCATTACATGATTATTTTAATTCAAACCTTTCATTCATAAGTATTCTACTAATAGAAAACTAGAAAAAATAGCATGTAATTCGTCAAAAAAAGGGGGGAAAAGAGTTCCTACACTTATTACCAGAGGATATCTACTCTCCTAGGAAATTGATATCAAATATTAGTGTATATGTGGTGCGTCAACATAAAAAAATCTTGAAAAAAAAATAATCAAGAAACGGAGAAAATCCCAAACTAGAAACTCACAAACTTGTATTATATTGATTTGAGTGGTTATGTGTGAGGGAAATTAGAGCTGTCTGTAATTGTATAGGTAGCCATATTCATATCTCAAGCACCTGCTTCTTTTTGATTTTTTTAAATCGGACGAGAAATGTCATTGCAGTGCGATTCAAGGCTTAGGGCATCAACTCTTCTTCGTGCGGGTCACACTCCAACAGAGGTGGCCAGGCTGATAGGCTGATGACCTTCTTAGCTAACAACATCAGATTTTGGGACAAGAAAACGTGGCCATCATATCGTCTGGATGTCAATCCTCTCGAATTTCAGAGAGAAAGAAAATCCAGAGGAATTTCTGTAGCATCTGTGACCCGAACATTGAAGCTATGAAGGCCTCCGTGGACGAGGAGTGGGCTGACATGTACCTGAACTTCATTTGCAAGAGGATTGTCGCCATCTCTGAGGCCAATGGTGGCCGAATCGAATAAATCAAATTGATATTGTCTTTGTATCAGAAAAAGATTAATTAGTATTTTTGTACAATCTATAATTGAACAATGGCTGGCTATTTATTTTTTCTTTGCAATTGTGTATGTTTCAAGTTTCCACCCGGTATAGTCCAATTTTTCATAAACACATTTAAGTCAATTACATGATTTGTATTCAAATTTTTTGGATGAATTGAGATACTCAATTTCTATATTGGCTGCGATATGGACCTTTCAAATGCATAAAATCTATCAATTTATCATTCTTTTAATTTGGCCATTACTTAAAGTGCAATTTTTGGCAGACCCAAAGGGTGAATAAGAATAATTTGTATATTAAAATTGTCAAAGAATACAAATGCACTCCATTTAGAGAACAATCCTTTTGGATTGCTTTTGTGTTGACAGGCCACATTCTCCTAATCCGAGGTATGACTCTAAATCATTACTTCGTTAAAATATATATTTTCATTTAATGTGTTCTTTTTTGAAACTTTCTATTGAATGACTTTAAGACTTTAGAAGTTAAGTCTATGTAGTACATACAAATCGATTAGTCGTAGTATTAGTATTGATAATAAAAAAAATCACATTTGTTAATCGAATTAACAAAACGTAAGCTCAATGGTATACCTGTATTTATCTAGATATATATTAAAAAGTAGGGTATGATTATTAGAAATAGAAATCAAAATTAAATTGGAACATATTATCAATGAATATTTAGACTATTCAGGACTTGAATAAGTATATTAGGCTGAGGCTGGGACCCTACAAATTCTTACATTTTGATGGACAACGTTTGACCTTTTTTCCCCAACTGGGATTCGTATTAATGAATATATCTGTGTAATTTCATTGAAATATATTGATATTTATATAGAGGACTTTTAATAATCAAGGATTCATTGTTATTGTTTTTTCAAAAAGTGTTCCTTGGGCACTCAGGTTCTAACGTCACTGGAGTTTCCCCAACTATTTGAAACTAGGGGTTTTGTGAGAACATTTATTGAACAAAATCATTTGGAATAATGGTGCAAGGCACGCCTTTTATTCAATTTATTCTCTAGAAACTGGATAGTCCTGTGAGGAGCAAGGCACCCTCTCCTCCAGACGCACCCAGATAAAGTAATCCGAGGGGACCGTGTCTGGAGAGGAGGGCAGCCACATATTAAATCCCCAAAAGTCTGGAAAGTTGTCTCTCAGGAAGGCCTGGTTCTTAGCGGCGTAATAACACGGAGCTCCGTTTTGAGTGAAAACAAAGTTGTCCCCAAATTTTTCTATGGCCCAAGGTAAGACTTTCTTGTTCAGAAGTTCGTTGTAGGGATCTACATTGCTCCGCTCCTTCCTCTCCACAAAAATGGGAGGACAGACTACTCTTGTCTTTAAAATCAGAGAAGGATAGTTTTTGTGACTCCAGATTCCTTTTGTAAAGAATCGGTTCAACAAAAAATTTTGTTATATAAATATTAAAGCAACCCCTCTCGTTTAAATTTTAGGATTGAAAACAATAAAATGTGTACCACTAGATAAGATCAACCCTGCGTAGTGCCGTCACAATATCCATAGCGTTAGCACCAAAATATGAACAACTATGATGTCTTTTTCTGTCAGTTGTCTATTTGTCTAATCCTACCCTTATTAGTAGAGTTGAATAAAATATCATCTAAAAAGCGTGCAAAACTTTTTGTAGCGCACTTTGTCCAAACAAGCTGTACCTTTTTTGTTTCTACCGTGCATGGTTTTAATCTGTGTAATTTCATTACACTATGGTACTGATATTTACCTCAATCCCATTAAAGGAGTACTCTTTTTTTTCATCAGCCTCACCCTAATGTACATATGTATTTTGTATTAGGAAGATCCACTTTGGTAACCTGAAAGTATGTTAATCCCCTTTGTTTGACTCTTATGTGGATTTCACTTATAAAGTAAAATCCAGTCATTTCACCTTCAAAAATGATTCTACTCACTCAGAATTCTATAAAATTGGTTTCTATTATATTGATAAATAAGGATAAGATAAATCGATAAGCAGGAAAATTTATCGTGAATGCAAATTCACTCTACCAATTGTAATCAAGACAGTAGAACCAATTCATAAGTAAGGATGGCTCAGTTTTAAGAAAAATGATGTAACACACCAGGGGCGTCTAAAAAATTCAATTTTTTTGTGAATAGCTATGGATTTTTGAAATTTTATTTTTGAATCTATAAATTTCTAGAAAATGTAATTTTAAAATTTTTTTATGAATTGCCAATTTTTTTTTAAAAATTCAAAAACCACCCCGCTCCAAAATGTAATCCTGCTTTGCATTTTGAGTGCTGATTTGTTAATCTCAAATTAAATCTTGTTAAACAAGTAGTACTCCTCCTACTTATAAACAACAAGTTGTCCAACACTTTGGAGAGCTTGACGTCATTCCCTAGCCATGAATAACTTTCGAGTAGTGATCTGCAACGAGCTGAATTTGACTACATGAGTATTTTCGAGTTTATAAAAAAATACTCGAGGAATTTCGAGCTTAACTCTTTACTCTCTTGAATACTTGATACTTGCCTGAACCAAATATACTCCCCCAAACACTTTTTCCTCCCCAAAAAACCCTTATTTTTTAATGAATTATTTAAACTTGTCATGTAGAGAAATTGTGTAGTTCTCTAGAAGACTCTGTATTTGTAATTGAATATATTATCTATGTACATTTAACATAAGGTACTGATGACGAATCAAAGTTGTTTTCGTTATGTTTGCTCCACAGATTAATCTAAAAATTAGTCTAAATTTATTTGAAGTGTGGTCATAAGCCTAATTCAATAGTTTATATAGTCAATAAATCAATATTTTATAACTTGTAACTAACATGGTTTAATGGCACTTACACTTATTAATATGAATGTATATTAATGAAAATATATAGAAAAATACAAGTTTTTAGACGGCTAAGTAATTCCAACCAATGTTGAGTACTCCCGCCAGTCTTAAAAAAATCAAATAGAGATAAAACATTTCCACCTGGGGAAAAAATAAATTCAAAGTTTTTTTGTGTCTTTTTTATTTATTTACTTAAAAAAACTCGAGTACATATATACGAGTTTTGCTCATGGCACATCACTACTTTCGAGCCTTTTTTTTTTATTTCTTTGGTGGAAAGGTTGAAAGATTATTGCTATGTTATGTACATTGATTAATCATAATACTCTACTATCATTAATTGTGAAGCAATATTTTTTCTTCATAGTTTGAAAATAAAATTGCTTTATAAGCATGACTTGTATCTATATTATTATTATTACTTAGATATAAGAAAGTTGAATGTTTGATTATGTCAGACACACATAAGAAATATTTATTATGAAAAAAATGTGTAAATATATGTACACAAAATATTTTGCCAAATATTTTTTTTACAAGTGATTGACCCCAGTTTTCTTTTTCTTTGTAAGAGAAAATAAGGACAATTTAATATTCATGCATAACGTAGGATTTTGTTGCTTATTCTTGTTTTATTTCCTGCGTGTATGTAGATTTGCATATTATTACAAAATATGCAGCCTTTTATTTCTTTCATTTGGAAGGTCCATTAAAAGCCTTTATTATCCCCAGTAATGATTCTTCATAATACTCTGTATGGGCGGAAACCTGTTTTTACAAGGGTATTAGCAAAGTTGTGCCCTTATCCGTTTAGCAGTTCCGGTCGCCCGGGTAATACGGTCGTATCTGAGTTCCAAATAGGTTAGAGCTTCTTTTGTAAAAAATGATATTATGAGAAAAAAAGTGTATAAGAAAGAAAATGTCTTAGACTAAATTTATTCTTAAAATGTATAAATAAATTCTTAAATTCAAAAGGATTTTTTTGTACTTTCAGGATCCAGATATTTCCTGACATACCGTCATTTAATCATTTTTTCCCCGGGAAATAAAGAACCTTAGTACCAGTATGTTGTTTAGTAGAAGGCTTGCTCGTAACAAATTCCTAAATGTTAACGAATAACGCTCAAACTTTCTTTAATACTTTGTATGAACTTAATGAGGCTACTTAGCAATTTCATTGGAGCGTATTAATATTTTCCTTGAGCACAAACGGATAAAGTTTCGGAAAGAGTGACAAAAACTAATATAAATCACATTTATAGTAGTTTTTGATCACTTTTTTCAAATTTATCGACTTTGTGCTCAATAAAAGCTTAATACTTTTACATTAATTCGCTGAGATGTCTTCCATAGCTCAATACACAGTACCAAATAAAGGTTATGCTTCTCCGACCAGATAAGTACATCAGACCCACACTAATTTTGGAATGTATTAAATTGATTTTCAGATCCTCTTTGGACTTTGTGAGAAGCTATAGAAGTAAGGATTTTCGGTGAAAAAGAAAACACAAATTAACCTGGAAATCTTGTCAACTTGAAGAATGTTCTGGAGAAGAGTAGCTTACTGCCCTATGATTGTAAAACCTATTATCCACATGTGAACCTATTTATGTGATTGTAAAAGCTATTTAGATCAACTAAGTAATTAATTAGTGGAGATTCAATTCAAGGTTGTGTACCTATTGGTGTAGCGATTCTAAATGTTCAAGCGGTTCCAGTTCTTGAACTGCTTGAACCAAAACCGATAAAGTCGAGCCGTGACTACAATATATTGCTGATCAGACGTAGTTATTGGAATCTAGAATATTTAAAGAAAATACAATATATATTATGAAAAATAAATGAGTTTTAATCAATAATTCAATTTTGAGTTGTTGTTTTTTTTGTACAATTACAGCGTTTTCCAACGATTTTTCTACGTCACCCGGGTGATAGAGTTGTATCTGAGTTCCAAATAGCTATGGGATTCTTATGGATCTAGAAAAGTTGGTTTTAAGCAGCAGGGGTGTAAATAAAAGAGGGAAGGGTTGGGCAGATTATGAATCCAGGTCTGCTACTAAGCTATTCGTGTACCTATGATATCATAACTATAATATTTTTTAAGCCAGGCTCTCCCAAACTTTACTATGCCAAGGCCCTCTTACACCAATACATTTTTAGCTGAGGTCCCCTTTATACGAAACATGTGTATTATGTATGTGTAGACTGAAATCAGTCTTTATTTCTCCATCCTCCAGCGACCACACCCACCCTAGCCTTCCCTCACGGCCCCCACATTGAAAACCATCATGTAATAGGGCTTGCTAACAAACATTTTCAATCTGATGTATCGTACCGAATGCTGGACAAGATAGGTAGATTTTGACAAAACACATAATCACTATAGTCTATGACGTCACTATTGCTCGAATTTTCAATTTGATGTATCGTACCCACGGCTGGGTAAGACAGATAGATTTTGACAAAACATGCAACCAATCCTAGTCTATGACGTCAATGTTATAAGCGTGCTGGAAGTCAAACATCAGTTTTAGATGCGTTATGGTATAACCTTGTATTTCTACTAACCTTGATATTACTTTGATTTAATTCAAATATCAATTTCAATACAAGTCTTTTTTTATTCATAAAGTCCTTTCATCATGATGTATTGATCTAGAGTGTATTTTGTTAATAATGTTAATGCTTCGTTTCTACTAACGCGGATTGGTTGAGTTAGAATTAGCTTTTGCTAACCAGTGAACACTTTTCAACAGTTATTCAATAATAATAATGCCATGCGTGAAAAGAATTGGATTTTCATTTTTGAGGGGAGATTGCGTGAAGCAATGGATTTCTTTCATTTTATGGCTCCTATATTTTAATGTCGCTGAGATACATTAAAATATATAGTTGTGTAGAAACGTGATAGTGCTCTTATAAATATTTCCACTTTTGTGTATCTCATACGAAAACTTGTTTACTCCACACTTATATTGGATTGAAGGTTACATTTGTAATACTTCATGTGTAACCTTGTGGATTCTTTATTTTATTTTTTAATTTTACTTGTTCTAATGACCTTAATTAATGCCTTCAATTTCTTTTTAACTATATATATATATACATATGTAAATTGCGAATATGTATGAAAATATACGTAAAATATACAAAAATCAATTAAGTTTGAATAAAGTGTGACCTTGTTTATAAATTGCATATTGCATGACATAATAAAAAAAATTAAAGGGAAATCAAAGCATGTTCATTTGTCATGTTTACGGATCCTTAAATTTTATGTGTTTCCTTGTTCTAACAATTTCCGGTTCTTACCTAATCATACTCTGCATTTTAGTTGTTCTGATCTGGTTATAACCCGGTTACTCGATTATACTAGAGATTCTTACTATTGTTGAAAGGTCTCCTGTCGCCTATGGTGGCATCTTCATAAGGCTGGCAAAATATTCTACTTTTTGGAAACGGGGATGATGACTTTTTTAAACGACCGAGGATTATATTTTTTGTGCAATACAACATATTTTTAAAAAGATGATTTATAAGTATTTGTAGGGAAGGCCCCTGATTCACACGGTTCGTGATATCACAACAAATGATACGATTTCAATACAAATAATTATTGTAGATACTCGGTCTGAGACCGAGTTTTTGTTTCGATTCGGTCTTAAGTGATTTTATGTAGAACGGACTAGTCCGTCATTTAGTCTGTGGAACAAAATTCAGAGTAGATTTAAATTTACATTCACCGAAATTATCTTTTCTATAAAAATAAATATCTTCTATCTCCTCTGGTTTTTTGTTTTTTTTTAAATAACAACAGGTCCAGACAGATCTCAAACCCGTTCATGACTTGAATTAAACACTAATTCAAGGAAAATAAGTAGAATTAGTTGGTTACTACCGTAGGTAGATGCTGCGAATTGAGTCAATTTATGAAGGAAATTTACATCCAAAAACAGCATAATTAGTAAAAGTCTGGACTTTAATTTTCGCAAAGAATTGTTAGTGAATAACGCTTCAAATTATCAAATTGTAAATATATATAGGGAGGACTGTTGCCGCGTGAGAGTGAATTTGATTCTTAAAAAATGTGCTTTCAGTAGAAGGTATTACTCCAATATCGATCCTCAATTCTACTCTGAGTCCAACAGGGGCTTACCTTTATAACTCACCAATTAACACTCAGTCTTACTCTTTGTCTTTCATGCACGGGTGATTACTTTTACTTTAAATGTTCTCTCTTCAAGAATAAAGATAAATGCTTTGGAAAATAAAGAAAACTCTTCAAATTGTAGCTACAACAAGAGTGCAATCTTCCATTGTCATATTTTTTACAGCTATATGGATATGATCTGGCATATAGAGATTTAAATTGTGTTTTTTTTAATAGTATTCTACCTAAAATATCTATTTTAATGTTGGGATTTTTTTTAGACAACTTACTCCATCAATGCGTAACTTGATCCTTCATTATAGAAAATAATCGTATAAGGGAAAGAAAATTTAGGTCAACGAAAATATATGTATATTTCAAAATAACATATATGCAATATACCAAAGTAATACGCGTTCATAGAATTTTGAAAATTTCAAAATATCACAATTTATTGACCAACCGTTTTTTCTATATTAGTCATTTCTTTTTAATATTTAGTTCGTATTATATTGCATTATTATGAAAACAGGGATATTTTTGCAAGATATGCGCAAAAACTTATATTATGTATCTTATTCGTATTAATACACCAACGAGGTTTGTAGGAAAAGTTGAAGGACCTATAGTATCTGCCCTACGACTTAATAAGTCTAAATCTGTGAGGAGACCTTTAACAATTAAATATCCCTTTGAAGAAACTATGATTTAGAAGAAAACAGAAAGTAAAAAGGCACATTTCTTTAGGACATGTTAGGATTTTTCCGTTCCCTCTCCCACATTAATAATGGAAAATAAATGAAAATTAGGATATAATGTGTACATATATTCTAAATTCATAAATACATAGTATATAGGTAGGTAAAATAATAATAATAATAAATAATAACGTTCCTCTACACACACAATGTGTATATACCCTGTACAACAAATGTTAAATGAAAGTAAAAAAAAAAACATTTAAAAAATAATGCTTTATTAGACTTTTAAGAAAAAAGAAAATGTTCTTGTGATGGAATGGAATATTAATATTAAGTGCGCATCATATAATATGTACACTATTAGACTGGCCATTTTTTTAGTCCATATATATTTGAGGACAATCAAAAAGTTGATTTTGGAAAAGTTTGAGTTCTCTCATTACTAAGGTCGTAAATTGTAAGCATCTTCGGTATATAACAATAAAAGAAACCATAAATCAACGTGATAAAATGCACCCTTGCTAACTTTCATCTTTTGGGTGGCTTAGCCCCAAAAATTATCAACCCCGTTATATTATCTGTATATATGTGACTACCACCGGTTATTGTCTATGGCCAATGCGCTAGGGGGTACAAATATGGGTTCAATAGAGGCCTGTGAAAATCGTTTGTGCGATTTTTTTTGCCAACAGGGACAAGGAATTATATTAAAAGGCATTATGAAGTTGGATTATCGTTAGCACAAAAATTATTTTTTGAAGCTCAAGGAGACTATGGGTAAAAAAAAAAAAAAATAGGTGAACATTTCAATTTCATTTTTTTAGGTGCAAAAAAATGGTTTTCCATTGAAACATTGGATTCGTAGATAAAATAAAGTTTGTAGAAATTTGTATGAAGATTTGTTTGGATATAAATATGACACATAAAATTGATTTTTAACTGAAATATCTGTTATTTTTTTCAATTTTTTCTCTCTCTATTTTTTTTTTTTTTTTTTTTTTTATCGAACGTCAATTTTTAAATTTTATGAACAAAATGCCACAATGCAATGCATTTTGTTCATAAAAATTTTATTCCTAAATATTAAGTAGATGACTTTTAATTTTTGGAAAGTTTTATGAAATAATTTTTGAAGTATTTGACGCCTTAACAATTTGAAGAATGTTTGGAGGAGAGCATCTTAGTTGTCATGACGTTACATTAACGTGGTTTTAGAGGTCCCATTTTGTATAAAGCAAGGACACATTATGAGCATAAATATTTTATATCTTATAAATAAATACAATTAAAAAATCACAAATTCCCTTTAACTTAAAATTCCAATACACTATGTTTAAATTATTTTGGATATGGTGTAGAGAGAACAATTGCCCTCAAAATTACCAATTTATACCAAAAAAAAAAAAAATCAAATTTAATGGCCTTTGTCAAAGTCGGTATTTGATTAATCCCAGCAGAAAAAAGACTTTGTGCAGATGGGACAAAAATATTGACCTGAAAACTTGACAGTTATATATTTATTTACAAGCAATTTTCTCCCATTCAGAAATAGATACAAAAATAGTCTAATTATTTATTTAAATCTGGAAAAACGTACCTAATATTTTATGATTTCCCCCCCTATATTTTGATCTTTCAATGAGAAAAGTAGCACTAAATCTTGTAAATTTTCTAAAAATAAATAAATTCTAATAATCACTCTATAGGCTTAACATACCAGAACTTTCCGAATACAACGATTATTGTATTGTGTTTTGAACTAAAAGCAACCAGGAACACTATTTAACAAAATTTAACTTTTTAAAGCTCTTGTTAAAGTGTTATTAAGGTCCGTTAAAACAAATGCTAAAATGGAATATTTACAGCTCATAGCATCAATATATTTTGGATGAGAGTTAAAGTGGCCAATTTCTACACAAAAATTGTATCTAAAAAAAATTATAAATGCAATAACCAAAGTCGGATTTTCAAACTTGGTAGGAATATTCACTCCTGAGCCCAAATCAATAATAATACGTCATTGCCATTATTTGAATGCAGAAAGAGAAACGTGTCCTCATCCAAAATACTGGATAAGGTTACACGTTCGAAGACCCGAATCACTTATTCCGTCTTGTAATGAGTATGACTAGGAATAACTAACATAGTATTTTATGAGTAATTATGTATTCGACGGGTGCTATCAGTCCTTGGAACCAACGTTCTTTAACCCTTCGTTAGTGAACTCAGATTTTTACATCCCCAAATTTTATAAAATTACTTCAAATCGGTATAAAATAAATTTTATAGCCGTAAATTTTAGTATGCTCCTGAAAAATACATCAGACTAAATGCAATTCTTTGTGTCTACAAAAATATATTTCCTTGGAATAATTTGGTCATTTTGCATTTTTTTAATAAAGGTTTGGTCAAATTGTACGCTTAAGTCGTTCTTTTTTCTATTTACGGTATTTATTGTAATATCACCAATTGTTGTTCTATATATCACACTCAACTTCCTCAAAATTAATGAGTTCATTTTAGTACCGAAAATTCGTTAAAAATTATTAATATTTCATAGAAGTGTATATTAAAAACAAAATTATATACAGGGTAGGCCAGCAAAACGTGGGCTGTTAATTAATGTTCATTTTCTCATTACTTTGAAAAGGTTGAGTGATTATTTTTTGATATTATGTTTCCTCCGTTCTTTTTTACATAAACAAACTATACTATTCATTTAGTCATTTCATTATCATGAGCAAGCAACAAGCAAAAAGGTAACCCATCGCAGATCTCCTAGATGCTGGAGTTGATGTGATGAAGATTACAGCAATTTTTAAGTGTTCTATGAGCCTGGTTTTTAAGTTGGCCAAGATGAAAATAAATGGAGAAGACCTCTCCAGGATGTCAGTAAATGTAGGGCATAATTTAAAGAGGGATATAAAGTTCTTGTTAAGTTTGGAGAAGAATATAAAGGAGGATCCCACTAAGTCAATGAATCGCCTCACCAACGACTTCTCTGTGGCTCCTAGGACCATCAGGAGGGATATAAAGCACAACTTGGGATTACTTTCTTTCACAAGGGCCCCACTTCACCTTCTCACTGAGGGAATGAAAGACAGGAGGCTCGAAAGGTGCAAGAAAATCCTCACATGGATCAAGGGAAATGGGTCAATTATGAAAATTTTCTCCCACAAGAAGATTTTTACAGTTGATCAATTCCATAACTGCCTGAACAACCGGCTGATTTGCAGAAACAAAAGAAAAGGTCCAAGAGGTTTACCACACCAAATATTCGGCCCAAACAATGATCTTCGGCGTAGTGCCTGCATGGCAAAAATTGGCAGAGGAGTTTGTCATCAACACCATTTAGGCGACGTGTGAGAGTTGTGATTGATAATGAAGGTACCGATATTGACTGACAAAAGTTTTTCTGCATGTTTTGTTAACATTATTCTTTTACCTATTATTGAAAATATAAAATTATTGATGTATTTCTAAATCCAACTCTCGAGTCCACGTTTTTTCTGCCCTACCCTGTAATTAAAAAATTAATTAATACAAATTTGAGGACTATAACAATCACAAATTCATATATTTGTGATTAAATTATAAAAGTAATGTTTACAAATTTAAGTAGCGTAATTTTGAGTCAATGTCTACTATGTTAAGTGGAATAAAATTCATTTAATGCTTGGGCCAACCATTTATCCCCAGTCAACTAACTATTTCAAAATAGAAGGCTCACCCTTGGAGAGTTAAGACTGTCGGTTCTTCGAACTTTCAGTACTAGAAATAATTAAAAAAAGAGGAAATAAAGTAGAGTGATGTCATCAAGGATGGAACTTTATCAGTTTGTGGACTGAGCTGGACCAGAATGAGACTGAACTGAATGGGAATGTCCTAAATAAGAAGAATTGTTGAATGACACTCTAAAGTAGGGCACGCACAGCTGGGCTCTCTTAGCTTGCAGGTGGCTGTGAATGACTGGTACCCATTGCGAAGTTAGTCCCAGTGCTGCCTCACAAGGACTTTGAATTCGAGGGGTTTGGGATATGTGCTGTAAGGGGGCCAAAAGTGTCAAAAAAGAGTTCAAAATAACTCAAAAGAGTCATGCAACGGAAAAGATGAGTGTCAAAAGTGGCCTCTCCGTCCTCACAAGGCTCTTTCTATCCACTTTTTTTTATAGCTCTCTGTTGTGAAACTCCAAGAGCTCTTGCATGGGCCCATATGGACTTGATGGTATTCACCTGGGCTGTTTTCTTAAACTTATCTTGTTCCTGTTTGCCCTTTTTGACAGAGCCTTTCTTCCTTTCCAACGTTTGGACTTGCTGAAGGCGTAGACGGTGGTCCTGGAGATGCTCAACTGCTTGGAGTGCACAAATCAATCACGTTCAAGTGTCATTGTCTATACTTGTATGTTAGCTATAAAGATCAAGTTTGTACAATTTTAAAATTACTTATTTTACAAGCCAAACCCAACTTTTTGAGAATTTTTAGTAAGGCCTTCATAAACTAAGGAAAGTTTAAGAATGGACATATTTACTACTCTAGTTTTTTAGTGTTTGATTGTCCCCAGAAGAAAAAGTATTAGTGCAGGAGATGGGAATATTAACCCGAAAACGGAACAGTCTAATATACATAGTCCATACTTGTCTTTTGTTTTCCACTTCATCATCATCGTCTTAAGGAGCTCATATACACACACTCAAACTACATAATATAACAACAACAATACAAAATAAAACTATGTTCAAAAAAGAATGATGACATTTGAAGAGAAGAAGAAGAAATCATCATCAGCTTCATGAAAAAAGGAAAGAAAATAACTTGGATAAACAGGATGTAGGATTGTACATACATTGAAACGTCATGAGGAGTTAAAATTCCTTAAGATACCTACTAGTGTTGAGACTCGGTACTTCAAGACCGAGTTGTACCGATATTTCGGTCTGACGTGCGATCTCGGATAGGAGGGCATTTCCTCGCTAAAACTAAAATATACAGGGTCAGCTGTCGATTTTTCTGTTCTTTTCTTTTAAGCAGTGTTCCAACAATTGATTGGTTGAATAACAAGTTATAATAACAAATTATTAATCTGTGAACAATTCTCAACCATTATTAAATGATAATTTCATTGTTGGAAACACAAGGGCTGAATAATCGCGGGCTTAACAAAGAAAACACATTTTTTCTTTCAAAATCGGCTTTTTTTTAAATTATTATTTTGATTTATGGAGCAGGGTCTCCATAATACTTTTCACGCCATTTTTCCACCATTTAACTCACAATAACTCACAAACTAAAGAACAAATCGTTATGAAATTTTGACAGCTGTCGTTTGAAGGTTGGTACAGGTTGAAGCCATTTTTTCAACCTATGTGTTACTACACCCTACTTTTCGGCTTCCCCCCCCCCTGTTTCTTGCGGGATACATAATTTAATCGTTTTCAAATAGTTGACTGATAATTTTGGTCTCAATATATACATATATTGTTTTTTAGGGGTCTTAATCTTGGGACTGCTTTTCTCCCCTATCAGTCTGATTTATGAGTTGTACAATTAAAATGATTTAGGGTTTTTCTTTGAGGCTGAGCTTCTTTTATGAGGCGAAATAGTTCGGTACACTAAAAATCAGTACGTTTTCAGACCGATCTAGGATTTCTGGAACGAAGCCCAACACTAATATGTACATAGGTACATACAATATGTTTGTTGATACAAGAGGGCAAAAGGGTCATGCACACGTTTCTCATGATGTTGTTATTTTTTGTTTTTTTGACAACTGATAGTTGGATAAATAAACAGTTATTATCCACTTTTTGACACTTAAAACTAACTACGAGTACATAATGTATTGTCAATGTAAATGAGTAATGACACTCAATGCTAGTATGGATCTAGATGAATGGGGCATGAGATTTGCTTACTTATTTGTAATTTGTATATATATAAGATGACGTAACAAGACCACCACTTTCTGAACATTCATCCCACCCCTGTTATAATGGCCGAAACAGACTTTTCTTGTTTAGATTCGAAGCCATACTGTTGTGGAAGTTCAATATGTCTTTTAATAAAATGATAGATGGATAGATGCCTCAAATAGGGTGATCATATTTCAATATTCAAAAAAAGAGGAAAGGCTCAGACAAAAAGTACTCTATACTCGAAAGTACTCCCAGACTGATCATGTCATATGTATTTTAAAAAAATCAAGTTATTAATATTATTTTTTCATTTTTGAGGAAAGAACATCAAAGTATTGAGTAACTACGTTTTATTGTGCTCATAATAAACGTAGAGTAACACAAGGGATTTCTAGGAGAGTTATCTTTTATATTATTAAAGCAACGTTTCTGTCCTAACCGACGCTTAATAAATCCGGGATATGTCAGGCAGTATAAGATAAATTTAGTATACATAATTTAAAAGAATGCAGATTCCAAGATATTGTAAATTTGATTCCACTTCAAATTCAAGGGATTTGACAATAATCATACCATAGGTAGGAAACCATAGCCCAATAAGGATAACCCTAGAGTCTTCTAAACATTTTAGCTGAGTCCGTATTTCATCTCAAATTACTTTCAATCTTCGAGCAAGCTGCAATTCAGAATTAGTCTCTATATACAGTGTGACATCATGATTGGTTCATTTCCTTCTTCCTCTCCTCCCTTGTCACAGCCGATTGTAGCTCATTTCCTCCAAAGCTTGCTTCAAATTTTTAGGGTTACAATGTTCATTTTCGGTTTCTATTTTGTCAACATGCCACTTATACACACGACTTTCATCACAAATTATAATTGTAAAATAAACAACTTGATGTTAAATTATTTTCAATAAATTTCACTCCCAAAAAACTATTGTGGGCCTACTCTGGCAATAAAGCAGAATTGAAGTGGTGTTGTATAAAATATTAAAGAGGAATAAAAAATGTGAGGAAAATTGGAGTACTTGTTGTAACTGGCCGTTTTGTACACTGTGTAAATATATCTTAAATTTATTCTCACTGAGTGAGATGGTATTTTTATAAAATCAAATCAATCGAAAGCAAAATAATCAATAATTCAACTTATGATATTTACAGGGAACACAATAATAACTGACTAGATAAATATTAAAAACTAATTATGACTCCCAAAAAAAAACTACCTTCACTCCCCAAAAATGTATTTTTATCAAATATCTCAAAGTTGACATAAATGCCCATGCAAGGGATCTCGGAGTTTCGCAACAAACTGTCCAGAGAGCTATCAAAAAAATCGGCGGAAAGTGCTTTGTGTGGATGGAGAGGACACTATTCACACCAGCAATGAAAGAAACGTTATCCTCCGTTGCAAGAATCTTTTTTTAGTTTTTTGGGCACTTTTGGCCCTCCTACAGCCCTGACGCGAACCCCTCAACTACATTTTTTCTGTACATGTCGAGGAGAAGGCCTACAGTCTTTGCCATCCAAACACAGAGACCCTCAAAGCCACTGTCAGCCAGAATTAGGACGCCAAGACTATATCCACAGCGGGTGCCAGGCCTTCCGCCACCTGGAAGCCATCATTGCCACTAAGGGTTAATTATTAATGTTTAACAAAACTTATACACATATACTATTTATATCCTGAATTTTTTTTTGAAATTATATTTTTACCTAATAAAATTAATTCTATCTTGTTAAAGTTCAAAGTGTTCAGATTTTAATGGACCATCCGGTATAATATATGTTTGAACTTTACCTGTAGTCTTTACTGTCGTATCTCAGATATATATGTAAATCTATAGAAGAAGGAAAATGGAAAATAGGGATGATATGAAGTGGAATAAAATTTATATGGACAAAGGAGGTACAGATCCAGGATCATTAGTCTATTTGGAAAGGACTTATTGACTAGTGGAACCTTACTCATAGTTATGATCTTAGTTGGTGCTTGAAGAAATGTATGAAACTCGTTCCGTAATAAGAAGGGTATGTTTCAACAGTAAAGACTCACGGTAAAATTACCAAGAACCCACGACGTTATCTCACTAATACAAAAATTTACACTTTATTTTGTTGTCAGCTGTCGATATTTCTGCTTTCCCCTCCCCTTATCAGTATTCTGAACGTTGATTGGATGGATTATAAGGAGCTATTCTTAAGCTGTGAAGAGTTCTTAAGGATTATTCAATAAGGATTCCATAAAGAAGAAGTGGCCCCAAAATGGATTAACTCCCAAGGGATTTTGGGTATCCCCCCTCTCGTTTCATTTCGTATGAAAGGTTGCGTGATCGAATATAGATAGAATGTCGTACTGCTTGTCAATATAGCCAGGCACTAATCATATGGCCGAAGTAGAAGTCATGGATCGCTTCCTCATCGAAATGAAAGTTTGCGTTTGTGACATTTTTTAGCTACCTGTAATAATGACCCCTGAGTTCTTGTATGTGCTTGAATGGTTAAGTGCAAACATATTTCCCGCTGCAAGAAAGGAATGGGCAGGTCCTTGAAAATTGTTTAAATTTTTCTTTTCTCGTGATATTATTCACCTCCCTTCTAGATAGATACATTCTTGATACGTACTACGACTAAAGAAAAGGGGAAATCCCCAAATAATCATTCTTTTCTTATTCGTGGTTGTGGTAGTTATTAGAGAAAATGATAGATTTTTGTAATTTCAAGGACTACATATAATTAATATTGTTACTATATATATATCAATGTAATTATGACGTTTCATTATTATTATTAATATTTAAGGAGAAGGAAAGAAAGAGAGAAGGAAAATAAATTTCTAAAATATCATCTTCGTAGCTACTACCATCCAAAAAAGAGAAAAAAGGAAAAGAAGAAGAAATAACTAGTCACTTTTCTTTTCTTTTTTTTTCCAATTAAGAAATTCGCGGGACACGATGAGGACACGGCGTAGCCATTGACAGAAATTAAGAGCAAGGATACTTACAAATAGAGCCACTTCTACGCCACGTATATTTATTATTATTAATAAAATATATGGTGGTGTGCGTAGATATAATGATACCCTCATGTCCATATCCCCCCCTCTGCTCCTTGAGCAAGATGGCCATATGTTTATTTAGAATCCTTAAATAGTTCCATGTACGTATCGTCGTACCATATACATGTTTAAGAAAATAAGGGCGCGCAAGGAAGGGAAAAATCGAAAGTGAAAACCATTTCGAAAAGACGGCGTCCCGGCAGGTTGAAGAATTCAGGGATTTATTTATTTCCAGTCATATATTGTTGTGCTCCTTTTAAGGAAAGAGAATGGTTTTTTGACTCTGATTTTTTAAATATATATTAACCCCATATATTATTTCTTATAGAAATATTTATCTCAAGAAGTAATCGAGTTGTATCGACATTAGTGAATTGTTTGTGACAAGTTCTCCTTCTGAATTATCTTCTCCTGCACGGAGAGCTCTACATCCATTATATATTTGAACAACCGTATCTCTACGGTCATATATATACTATATACATAAATAGGTAAGATATTCAATTTATTTTCGTCAAAAAGAGTAGGAATGCAATTTTAATTATTTCTGATATATTTTAATAATAAAACAGTCAAAAGAGAGTAGAAATAAAATAAAGATCCTGAAGCTTCTTCATCAAGGTCACTATTATTGCTTTAAAAAGAAGAATGAAAATACTTTAATAATATATAGTAACCTAGAAAAAACTCAAATGATTACATCTCAATCCCTTCATTCCTATTTTTTTGCATTGCTCATGAAAGATGTCATCATTTTTATATAAAAAAATATATATACAGAATAGAAATTCCCACCTTTTTGATTTATATTCTTTTTACATAACCATAATCATATTTCCCTCGAATCTTTTCCTTTATTATTATTATTGTATGGCTGTATTTCAAGGATGATTACTCCCAAAAACGGATATGTCTGTGTGTGCCACTAATTCAAAACTATATAATAAAAAAAAACATTATCTATAATAATATATGTATAATCAATCAATCCCATAATATATAATCCTCTTTCATTCAAAGGTATCATGAATAAACAATTACTAAGTCTACTCTTCTGTGCTTCTCTCTTAACGCAACAAATTGCTTCTACCCCAACATCCTATTCATATCTACAGAGTGTATATTCACAAACTAATAATCATAATAATCCTATTAGTATCGGAAAGGAGTCAAAGGTAAGGATCATTCTTTTCCAAGAAGGGAATTACTAAGGATCCATTTTCTTTTCTATACTTCAAATATGTTGTTGAGGTTAAGTGATTAAAAGTGTAGATAAAGTTCCGAACACGAGAAGATTCATATATATGATGGTATTTTCTTTCCAATAATAATATATATATGTATATATAATTAATTAAAAGCTTTGTCTTATTTTGTTGAGAACTCAAGAGGGCGGGGGGGTAAAAGGTTAGGCTATATATATCTATGTGTCTAAAGAAAAACAAATAAAAACCTCCTTATAAAAAAGGTTATATTTATATGATAAATAAATGTGGATTTCCCCGGGGCTTCAAAAACTTTTTGAAAATAAAACGTCAGGGGGTTGTTGTAGAAAGAAACACACACAAATATTAAAGACTTCATCTTTGTATTATTAATTTTTTTTGTACGTATATTTGCTATTAACAAAATATTTATATATAAATGTTCTTTAATTTGATGTTTCCAGGAAAACTACGGTTCCGTCCAAGGTAGAAGCGATGAAGAATTTGGGATTCAAAGTCTGGTTCAATTAGGTATTAAATTGTTGCCTATTGTCCTTAATTTCTTCACGGGAGGCGCACAAACTTCATCAGATCGAATAGAAGATATTGATTTAGAGGTAAAATGACAATTTTAGAGCCTATTTAAGTAACTATGTGTACAAGCAGATGCTTTGATGATGGAAATAATCAAAGGGAGAGAGAGAGAGAGATAAAAGTCTCCTAATAAATGCGTTTAAGTACATGCAAGGTTAAATAATCTCCATTTTCTTTTATTTTTCATTATATACCTATATATATATATATATGTATATCTTTACGTTGAAAGTTGGGAGTCTTTTTGGAGGAGATTCATCTATTACAAGGTCATAATATGACCTTTTTTTCTTCTTTTACATCCTCCTCTTTTGTTAATTGATGTGATTTATAACTTTGTTAATGCTTTAGTGGTCATTCCATGTAGTAGGGATACTTTCAATAAATAAGGATCTTTTCTTTGGTCCATGAACTATAAGTAATATTATAGAGTATTCCTCAATCTAATAAGACAGTATTCACTTAGTACCATATAAATTAGTGTCCAGGATCTTGTTTTCACGGGATTTATCAGGATTTTACCACTAACAAAAAATATAAAAATAAGTACTTAAACATCACTGTCTTTATTATCTAATTATAATGAATTATTCTCTGACAACTTGGATCATTCTAATGAATAGTGGTTAATTGATGTCATGTGTCATTTTATTTTGATCCATTATTTACTAACCGTTGTATTCAAACTTGTTCGGATTTTTAAAGTTTAATAAATTAACTAAACTTTGTGGATCATTTTGAAGACATAAAAAGTACCAAGTCAAATCTTGACAGAAGCAAACGTTGTTGTAAATCTTAACATCTTTATTTTTTTAATTAAAAAAAAATTGCCTTTTACAGCTTCATGTGGTTATTTGGATCTACAATGGGGCATTTATTATATTTATAATTATCCGATATTTTATTTTCAATAAAGTAAAAAATTTAGTTAATCAGTAAAATGAATAAAAAAGTTAAAAAAATAAATAAATCATAAGCTATTTTAAGATTTCATTGCAAAAAAAAGTGACAAATTCGATTTAACTAGGTTATCACAAAATACAGTTAACTATTCACTTTCAAAGTTTCAAACTAATCGATTCACCCGTTCGCTAGCTTAGAACGAAACTGTGAATCATGCTATACTTATTGAAATATAATTTATGAGTAATATAACTGTGGGCATTTGAGCTTTATATTTAATGTGCCACAGAAATACTCATAATTAATTAGTTGGTTATTTTCATCAAAAAAAGTCATCAATTACATCAAAAGATATATCGGCCATCTATTGCATTCTCCTCATTGTAAGATCTGTCTATTCTGTATTGCAATTTTACAGCTACAACTTGTAGAAAATTGCGAATTGTACAGTTCATGTATACACTACATTGATAATATAATGTACGAGTTTTGATCATTGATTTATTTTCTAATTCCGGATTCAATTCTCATTCGATTTTCAAGTTTATTATGTGTTTATGTTGGTACACATATATCCACCATTTTGCGTTGTTATTTGTCTTTGACAGATAAAAAGGTTAGACGTATTTTGGTGTGCTCCAGAATTTTCTAGTTTTGAAAAAAAAAAAAAATGGGGAAAAATCAATTTTGGTAAAATTTCTGAAAAAAAACTTTTGAAAGATTGTTTACTATTCTGCAATAGTTATTCTTTTCAAAATGCTCAATTTAGAAGAAAAAAACAATCTTTCCTTTCTTTTCGATAGTAAAAAAACGCTTTTTTATTTGTCAAAAGCAAACACAGAATGTAAACGTTGTGGGCATGTCTACCAAATTAATAAAAAAATAAGTTGAGAATCGAATTAGTATTCAATCGGAATTAGAAAATAACGTTTTCTTTTTTATCAAAGGGGTGTATGTTGTAGGACTTTGTATGTCTGAAAATACCTTATTTCTTTACAAAACCAACTATTTCAAATAACAACTATTGACAGATGTTATCATTTCATTTTGATTCATTAAAATTACGTCAATTCACATACATATATATTTGACCCTTGAATTGAGTATAATCATCTAAAAATATGCCATAAAATATTAATCAATTACTAATTATCAATAATTAAGTTATTTCATATCAAGTTAATATATGTATATATATATAATAAACCCTTTAATTTTCAGCAAGAGGATCCTTTATCATGGCAAAACTTTATATCCGTGGGGATCAAGGTTCTATTAGCCATCTTTGGAAGCGGCTCTGATGGAATTGATAAATCAGACACAACGCCGACTCAGGTACAATTCATATTATGTAGTACTCCTATAACGTCATATTTTATACATACAAGAGCTCTCGAATCTCGGATTTGAGCAGTTTGACAATTTTTTATCTCAAGTACTTCATAAATGCAATTGAAAATGAGCAAACTAAAAAAAATATATATATTCTCCGCAAGGTGGCGCGACAGTAACTAGCTTGTTGTTTAAACAAGTTGTTTTCAGGGATGCTGAGAATAATTTTCATAGCGCCTTCTATGTGAGTGGCAAACAGCTATATTTTTCATTAAGAAATATTATCATTTAGGGAGCTTTATATTTTACCACAAGAGGGCGGAACTCTCTGTCGCTTTATTCACAAACTAATATAAGTAAATAAAGCTCCATTGATCATTAAATAGAAAAAAGATGTTTTCTTTTGAAATATTCTAATTTCAGAGTTTCATTTTTTATTTTGTACAAACATCAGCAAAAATAGTCAGTCCGTTACTATGAATAACAATAAATATCAATTTATAATCAAACTAAAAAAATCGATTTTTCACCGAGTTTCGAAGGGGGGGGAAACCCCATTTTTGTTCTTAGAAAGTTACGAGGATTTGCATTTCAAAAATGTTGAAATTTCTGAGCATTCATTCACCTAGCCCACGTTACACACGGCGTTACCTCACAAACACAAAAATATACAGTTTTGTACGTTGTCATCTGTCGATGTTTCTGCTCCCCTCCCACATCAGAGTTCTTGATTGGTTTAATTATAATTAGCTCTTGTTAAGCTTTGAATACTTCTCAGCAATTTTTGAATAATAATTTCATGGTTGGCAAGAATTAACTAAATACAAATTGATTTTGTGGCATCTTTTTTTATATGAAAGGCTGCGTGATACAATAAAAATAACGACGTGTATAGGGTTAAATACAAAACAGAGAAATTCTCATGTTGACATCTCCCTTCTACTTTATATTTCCAGGCAATAATCGGCACAGTCATCAGTGCTCTAACGGGGAGTAAAGATCCTCAGGAGGTAGCTACCATGGCCAAACAAGCGGATGAGGTACGTAGAGATACATACATTCAAACATGAATTTCATAGTCATTTGATTTATTCTTCCTCTCCCTAATAGGTTCTAAATTTGGTTATGACTTTGATTGAGGCATTGAAAACATCATTTAGCTCCTAAATTTGATGTGATTGTTGATTCCGTCGTCCTTACCATGATCCCTTCCATGAGTTCAAATTCATAGTCATACATACATATATATATATAAATCTCTAGAACCAAGTTGCAATATTATATATTATGTATATATGTAATTCTTCTTTATTGTTGTATCATTCCAAATATTGTTGATGATTTAGCATAATATATACCTATTTATACCAAAATCAGAAAGCAAGCCTGCAAACAATAAGTGAGGGAGTGAGTTGAATGAACAAAAAGATGTTGAACTGGAATCCATACATTCTCAAAATCAATTATTATCATTATTTTTAGTTTACTACACTGTGCCTCCACAGTGGTTACTACAGCACATTCCTGCTGCATGTACAATCTCTGTTCCATATTAATTTAATATATATTTTTATATCACTATGATTATTTAATTATTATTATTATGTCAAAAACCTGTTATACAATCATTTTCATTATTTCTTAGTGAGGATTTACATATCCCATAGGGATATGTAAATCCCAAGTATGTCCCTATGTTCAGAAAAATAAATGAAGCAATAATGAACATGGTACCCCTGACAATTTGAAGAATGTTTAGGAGCATGACGTTTCATTAAATTAGCTAGAACAATGGCAGCAATTAATTCGCTGTTGATCCTCTATTCAACTCTGAGTCCAACAGGAGTTTAAACTGATTATAATTCCCCAATAGCTCATTTGCGTTTCTCTCAGTCATTCATGAGCGAGTATACTCATGGTTACATATAATCCTTAGATGCCCTCTCCTAGGACAAGAATAAAACCATGCACAACAGCTGTATTAAACTCACCATTCGCTTTCTGCTGAACTAAGCCATGTAACAATCATAAGCATCTCAATATACCTGAACAGTGATTTATATTTTTCGAAGCTGTTATCATTATTCTTTTATTCTTGGGAGAGTACATCTAAGTATAGAGTGCCTTTGCTCATGAATGACGGAAATTAACACTGAGGATTTGTTGGGGAGTTATATATGTTGTGTTGTGTAGGTCCTTATTTAGGACCGCAGTCCAGTCCATTTCAGCCCCTCCAATCCCACTTTTCGGTCCTTAAAGAACGTAAAATCGATTCTTTGTGACGTAAATGAGAGTATTTTTCTTTTTTTTAGTTATTTTAGTTAAATCAAGGTTAATAGAAATACAAGGTTATACCCAGGGATAACTATAGATTGCTTAAGGGCACTGTCAGCTATTGTCTGGGCCAGTACATTAATCAAATTTATTCTTATAAGGAAAGAAAACATGAAATGATCATACAATACTTTATTTTTTTATAATAATACAATATGAGACATGACGTATTATAATTTTGAATGAAGAGGTCGTGGCGGCAATTATCATATATGTTTACTATTATTATCTATTCACTTATTTAATTTTGTATTACCAGATATTAAAAAAGAAGTCCTTTATCCATCTGTGATGCAATTAAATAATTCAAATTAGTGTCCAAAGTGGTTCATAGTTGTGCTTTTGGGTTGTTTTTTTTTCAAAATAAGGGTGATATTCTTCATGGTTAAAGTAACGAATAAGTATAAAATTTACTTCTTTTTTTTTTAAATATTTAACTTTTAACCATAGATTGCTGAACTAAAATATTCCATCTATCATCTGACGAAATCGCATGAGCATGACATTAACCATCTAGCTGATATTTAAGCCTTTATTTCTATGGACATAATAAA
Organism: Lepeophtheirus salmonis; assembly: GCF_016086655.4. Taxonomy (NCBI): domain Eukaryota; kingdom Metazoa; phylum Arthropoda; class Copepoda; order Siphonostomatoida; family Caligidae; genus Lepeophtheirus; species Lepeophtheirus salmonis. The sequence continues at coordinate 2,468,594 of NC_052140.2, forward strand.
AGCATCTTTTCTTATTTCAAACAAATCATAAACTGTTCGTATAGGACTGGGTAAAAATATTTTTGTTTATTTTAAAATGTAGTTTTATGTATGTGCTACAACTTCTATTAATTATTATTATTTTTTTTTTTTTGCTTTCTATGTATTTTTTTAAATACAAAAATAAGTAACATTAAGTATGTATTATTCAATTCTCGAATAACCGTATTCATTCTCGAAATGGTACTTTAAGTGCTTGTATGAAACGTAAATTATTCAATCAAATGTTTCATCAATCATCTGACGAAATTGCATAAGCATGTATGTCATTAACCATCCAAGCGACGATATTTAAACATTTTAAAATTAAAGCTATCAAGATTCAATTCATAACATAAGTTTGCACCTGACAACAGTTGACTCATAATCCACTACTCCAGCCCCATCAACTATAACTTCGTCCCTCCATATATTCTCCATGGTTATACGACTCATGTTTGACTTCCACCACGTTTTTAATAATGACGTCAAGGAATATGATTGGTTGCGTGATTTGTCAAAACCTGTCTGTCTTGCCCAGCAGTCGGTACAATGCATGAAATTGGAAATTTTAGCAAGCCCGATTACATGATTGTCTAACCTTGTATTTCTATTAAGCATGCATTATACAATAAAATAAATTATGTAACTAAGTAACCATGTAATATGTTCGTTATATATTAAATTATATTGCAAAAAATATTATTTTGTGCAATATATGTTCAATATTTAAAATATGTATTTTACTTGGCTTAATAAATCGTCAATATTTTTATGAAAACTTTCAAGGACCGGCCCCTCACGTTCTTAAGGACCTAGACAACAATACAGTATGTCCAAAAATTGATGGTAGTTTTAAAAAAAAATAATGAATAACCTAAATAAGTGATATTTTTTGGCAAAAAACTTAACTTACTTCCAAATATGACGACCGTTAAGCTTAATACATTTTTTATGCGTTTTGGCATCCCTTCATACAGATTATTCAAAGTATCTGGAGACATTTTTTCCCAAGCTTTTGTCAGTTTTTTTTTTTTTTTTTTTAGTTCATCCTTTGAAGTTGCTCTTCTCATTAAAAATGCAGAAAAAAAGGCTCAAATATCAGTTGGTATTCCGAACAATAGAATTTGTATTGAACAATTGTTTGGAATCTTGTACAGCTTAACACTAGGTAATTTAAGTGATACCAATTTTTCAAAATGTTAGGCGAACATAGTCAAAAATATTCCTTTAAATAAATAGTGACAAAATCAAAAAATTTTACCCATATTGGTTAGTGTTGAAAAGGTTGTATCGAGCCTTTTGAATATTAAATTTCACAATTTTATGATAAAAATTCCAAAAAAATCCAAAAAAGTAGTCAATACCAATCACGTAAGGGAATTAATGCTCAATAACTCTTTCATATGAATAAAAAGCCTATTAAAAATTTTATTATAACTTTACTCTTAAAGGATTAATTATTCTAAAAAAAAAAAGACAAACAAAATATCTTTGTACAGCGTAGGTATATCGCGCATTTTTAAGGCTCATTACGTACTCGTATAACATGTAAAAGGGTTTGTGAATGTGAAAAAATGCATAGGAAAATAGGAATCTATATTGGTAAAAATGCAATCGTATGAGTAGGTTTGTAAATCGTAAGCATTTTCGATGTGTAAAAAAACTTTTTCGATCCTTAAATATACTCAGAGTCCAAAAAGACATGCTAATCGGGAGCATGTTAAGCAAAGGAAAATTAACATAGTCACCCTAACAATTAGAAGAATTTTGGGGAGCTGAGTAGCTTAGCTGTCATGACGTTTCATTAGATCCACTACAAGTAGCCATAACGAGGGCGGAGAAGGAAATACACAAGGACATGGGCAAGATTTATTCTGATGTCGATGATGCTCAACTCGACATTGAGACCAACAAGGTCTTACAATTACAACTCTGAAAAAAACTCCTCAAGGTTAATCATCGTCTTTTATGAGCATGCGCAAATGTTCAATCCGATTTCGTATATACCAATGATAGCTTCTATGTGGCAGATAAGAACTTCACTCCTTTAGAATCTAATAATTATGGCAACAGCTTGGGAAATGAAAATTCACTCTTCTGTTTACAAACTTTAAAAAAAAACGGGGGAGCTAAAAAAATGCTCCTGATTTTCATCGCTACATAAAACTCCCCCAAGAAATGCTCAGGCATACTCTCAGTCATTTCTGAGGACCCACACTCGATATTACACTTTCTACATAGATATTCTGTTGTCAAGAATAAGGATAGCAGCATTGGAAAATAAAAACACTATACCTAGTGATGTAACTCCTGTGATTTTTTTAGCTGGACCGTTTTTTTTTTTTGGAATTGGTAATCTGAAGAATGATTTTTTTCCCCTAAGCAGTTGGTTACCATGTTGAAGTTATATTTGTTTTATTTAGCAAGCTCAAAATACACCCGATTTTTATTACGGACGCTACCTCACTAGCACGAAAATTTACTCGATATTTAATTGTCAGATGTCGACTTTTCTGATTCTTTTATCCGAACCAGCGTTCTGAACGTTAATTGGTTGAATTGAAATTAGCTCTTGTTTTGCTGTGAACAATTATTGAACAACATTCCACTACCAACGGAGTTTGGGCCATTTTTTGCAAAATACAATGAAGATAACGACATCAGCGGTTCCCAACAACCCCTACAAAACTGGTAAGCTAAAAATACTTACAACTTTCAACCCTATTTATGAGTAAGTTTGAATTTTCCATAGAATTAAAAGCGATCCTATAATTTACCCATACGTAGGAGTAGTAGTTACGTGTGTTTAACTTATAAATAATTTACATTCACTGCTTCAGATAATATAAACAAATGTCTTATGTTTTTAAATTATTATGATTATAAACTTAACAAATAAATGTTCTTCTTCGTTCCTTACACCCTTTAAATCAGTTACGTGCATAATTATTATGATGGCATTATCCTACTTTGATATATCATACAAATAATGATTCACTACTCAATGAATCCTTTCCATCATCTCATATATTATGCATATATGATTCAATTAGTAAGTACCTACGTGCCTAAGCAATGAATCACTAGTCACACGTATTATTATTTAAAGAAAGTTTGTAATAGAGCATAACACCTAAACATCTTAATAAAGTTATTAAAGTGATTGCTTAATCAGAAATATGTGGTGCATCAACATAAAAAGAATCTTGAACAAAAATTTAGAAAGGAAGTCCATCCCAATTTTCTCTTTTTACTTTTAATTACAGACAGCTGTGGCCGTACTTATTTATTTGGTTCAGTCCAGTCTTAGAACCTGTCCTATCAGTCCATGGGACTATCACTACTACTAAAACAAGAAGAAAATAAAGTTTAAGGACGTCATCCAAGACCCAACTTTATAAGTTTTGGGACTGATGTCCTTAATAAGGACTGTCAACACTACTTACGACCCAATATTTAAATCAAATACATCCTAGTAATTGGGATACCCTGTAATTGTAGTTTTATTTAGAACCTTTATCTGATTTAAGACTAATATTGGCCCAGATAGTACCTTTCATGTAAAATCCATTATTCCTCATTATTTAATTGCAACGAGGAATTTTGACTAATTCAAGGTCAATTTGCGACACACCCAAAGGGCTAATAATTTACAATTATTCATTGTCAACTTTTCTAGTTATGCACTCAAAAATATGTCGTGCTTTGGTGAAATAGATAGCTAAGACATGTAATCCAAACATGAACTATTTGAAAAGTTGACCCAATTTCTTGGTAAAAGCACTCAAAACCCCACAGATTCATCCAAAAAGAATCCAGGGATATGAAGTCCTTTCCCTCATGACCACACATATTATCCTGAGGGTATATATATGTACATATTTCCAATAAAAAGCTACAATATCTTCTAGAATTAATTTATAAATAGTACAGAAACATGATATTACTTTACTCTACGAATATTAAACATTTTATTTGCTATTGTCTACTATTATATGAATGAGTGAACGCATGATTGCTATAATTAAAATAAACAAGTGACTTTTCACTAAGAAAATAGAGTCTTAATACAAGTATTTATAGACGAATAAGTATTATGTTCTCATGGTCACTACTCTAACCCTTTCACCATATTTCTCGTCAAATCAGGCAGTGTGTGTCTCTCCCTTTTTGGCATGACACAATTAAAATGAACTTTCATTAAAGAATAGAAAGCATGAGAGGAGTTGTTAAAAGGCATTACAAACATGATCATTCTAAAGAAATAAACACTGAATACACACTTCCAAACTGTTTTTTTCTTCTTCTTAAAAGAAAATTCAAAAAAAAATTTAACATATTAAAAAAATATATAAAAAATTAACGCTTGATGATGGCTACTCAAAAACACGCCTGGGCAAGTACCTGGAATTCACATAATAGTAGACATTAAAAAATAAGGTCAGTGAATGATTAATAAGAACAGTCATTTTTATACAAAAAAGGTTTTATCCTCTCATAAGGATGGCGCTTCTCAGTTAAATAAACTCAATACAAAATAACTGCATTGCCCAAGACACATTCCTTAATGTAAGTCAAAAAGACAGGAAACAAAACTTTCTTTTCAACTTTCCTTCTTATAAACACGACGTGGTCCACTTCATTGCGTCGCGACTTTATGCCTTGCTAAACCCCCTTAAGAAGTAGGTTACACCCACCATTAACGACATGGTTGCCTATAAGTCAACCAGAGTGGAGGATAGTAATTCATCAGTACATATAATTATAACAACACACAGGTTTGATGCAAGGAAAATATTAAATACATTATATTAGAAATACACACACAATTAGAGCTGAGGAAATTAAAAACACAAATTGATATTTTCAAAATTCTTTATTCTTCAGAAATGATATATATGTCGAGAGTAATAAATGAAACCATATGGGAAATAGAATTTAAAAAAGTAAAGCAAGATTCATGCAAGACTTGAGACGAAATGATCTTGCACGGAACTTACGATTGAAGTAAAGAGAAGGATTAATTATCCATAGAAATATGCCGTAAAAATTGGAATTCATGAATTATTATTATAGAGAGTAGAGTTTAAGTGAATCCACAAAAATAAGTTGTGAACGCACTGGTCTTGTAAGAGTTGCAAACTTTTTTTTTTTTTTGTCATTTGTATAAAAGGAATGTTTAAGAGAGAGAGATATATATAGATAGATAGAGAGAGCTTATATTCATATAATGTGTATTTTTAATATTTGTTAACGAATTAAAAACAAATAATCGAGAAACGAGTCCATAGTCACGAGTTCTTTGTTTTTTTATCTTCTTTATTGTCGAAACATAAGCTAAGTATGTTGGGGAAATTATTTTATTCATAAGAAAAAAAAAATTTTTAGCTTGTTAAAATATTAAAGAACATTTTGAATGAATTTAGTTTTTTCTCATTTTGTTTGGTTGTTTTCACTACTCGGGGGAGGAAAAAAAGTCATTAAAGGATGATTCATCACAAAAACAAAGCAAGAAATGCAGATTCTTAATAATAAAAAAAAATAACGAGCAAATTGGCAGATCACTTAGAAGTCATCATCGTTACGAATTCTGAAACACAAAAAGAATAAAAAAAATAAAAAAAGGGAGGAGAGAGTCAATTTATCACAGAGACTAACAGGAGGGGAGAATAAACCCCAGACTTACCTTCGTAATTGACCTGACCATCACCGTCGATATCAGCCTCCCGGATCATTTCGTCTACCTCTTCATCCGTGAGCTTTTCGCCGAGATTGGTCATAACATGCCTTAATTCAGCAGCAGAAATGAAACCGTTTCCGTCCTTATCGAAAACTCGGAAAGCTTCTCGAATTTCCTCTTCACTATCTGTATCCTTCATCTTACGAGCCATCATCGTCAAGAATTCAGGGAAGTCGATGGTACCGTTGCCTATAGAAAATCAAAAAGGAAAGATTAATCATTTTTGTTATATCAATATCTATATAATACATTGATAAGGAAGAATATATTGTATCGTATGAACGAAGACCACATAATAGTGATGGATTTCGGGTGTTTATATACATATATATATATATTATTAATTAGTCCAGTAATTTGCAATCTTATTCTCTGTTCTAATTTTATGATTACCTCTTCTTAAATTGACTAGTGTAAAATATAAGCCAATTAACTTGGACGAGGTTCACTTTTATGACTCACGTCTCAATAAGGTTTCTTTTTGAAATATTGTTTTTACCATTTTTGGGCCTGGATCCTAATTAAGAAGTAAAAACAGCGGTTAAGGTAATTCTCAATTAAATAAAACTGGAATAGAGTTTACAGCTCAGCTAAATACCCCAGATCCATCACTAGTCTAACATGGGACTAGCCATAGCTAAGTTAGTTACAGTTTCTCTTAAGGTAGCATACCAGGTTAATAAGTAAGTATGTATATGAAACATTCGTGTACTAAAAATGACTCGCGTGTATATCTTTAAAAAAATTGATTTCCATCTACAGGGGAAAAAAAGAACCCACACAAGATAATAAAAAGACTGGGACATTCACTCTTTATTTAAAAAAAAAACTAGATTGTATAACTTGGTGTATCTCCTCTATGTATGTATAATGATATTATACATACATAAAACAAATATTTAAAAAAACCAAAGTATTACATGTATGGTGCGTCAGCATCATAACAATCTCGAACAAAATTCAAAAATGGAAGAAAATCCACAAATATTTTTTTCTACTTGACACATACATACAACCCTATATTTAATTGGCATATTTGAGTCAATTATAGACTTATTATTCAAATTTGTATGAATAGTGTAGATACCCAAGAATTTTAACTTCAGTTTATAACTTTTTTGCTTATTACTTAATTAGCTCTCTATATGGTTTTTCAAAAGCATTAAGTATATCCATTTTACAGTACTTTATTGTTATGATACATTTTTGCTAATTAAAGTACAAGTAGCGGCACAGCCGAAGGGTTCATAAGAATAATATGTTGTTACTATATTTTGACGAACATACGTACAAAAATATAAATATAATCGAGTCAATTTGAAGATGAATCATTCTAGCTTGCTTTTGTGTTAGCAAGTAATATTTTCTCACCCCCCCCCCTCCTGTCAACTTGATTGTTTCTTTTGGATCAAGTGTTGTAATAATATAACAAGGACAACCGTTAAAAGAGAGAGAGAAAAAAAAAGACGAGGGTACACTGCAGCAAGAAGAGGCATTTTCTTTACCTGAATATTATAAAGACTTTTATCATATCAGGACTTATCACTCCCTCCTACTTTACTACTATAGGGTTTGATCATCACTGATTTTAGATCTATTATTCATTCTAACGACTTTATTATAAAATTAGTAGAACAAATAAGAATAAATTGACTGATGAAAGTTTTTTTTTTTTTTTTTTCCTTTAAGAAATATGTATATTATATTATGTATTAAAAAGAGAAACACGCCTACTTTTATTTTTTAATTCAGCTCTTATATCTGCCCATTCTCTGCCATCTCTTTAATATACATAATTGTTACATCCTCATTTCCCCAAAAAAGGATATACTAATAATTATTACTACTAATTCCAAATCATTTGTATCAGAGCGAGATATACATTTTTGATTAAAGGGTTTCCTAGAGTCAAATTTTGTTAGGTTACATAATATATTGTATCATATATGAAGTACACATATATATATATATGTATATAATACAAAAGTTCCTGAAAGAGAGGAACAGGAGAACATTACATGTACATACATTCATATTAATATAAATTGTATGTACGAAGTTGGAGTGAGGAGGAGGGAAGAGAGAGAGAGAGAGAAAGAAAAGAAGAAGTGAGGGAAGGAAGGAAGGAAAGAGAAAGAAGAGAAGGAGAGGAAGGGAGAGAGAGAGGGAAAGAGACATAGATAAAGAGAGAGAGAGTGATAGAGCATAGGGGGAGACTGCCTGGGAAAGGGCGACTCACCGTCAGCGTCCACTTCATTGATCATATCTTGAAGTTCGGCTTCGGTAGGATTCTGCCCCAGGGATCGCATAACCGTTCCGAGTTCTTTGGTGGTAATGGTGCCATCACCGTCCTTATCGAATAATGAAAAGGCCTCTTTAAATTCTGCGATTTGTTCTTCAGTCAATTGATCTGCCTGAAAAAAATGAGGGATATTAGAAACGAAATTGTTTTCGAAAAATGTAAAATAAAAATCCGTGAATACGTGCAATAATCCACGAATAATAAATAGATATGATACTTTTATTTTCTACGATAAAGAACTTCTCACTTACCATCTTGATTTAAAACGGATATGCGAATGAATATAATTTCTCAAGGAAGAAGGTAACCTCTAGGGAAGCCGGGAATGAACTAAGTAATATTTAGCCGCAGTACTACAAGGATACCAGATAAATGACAATGGCGCATCTCTCTCTTTTTTTTTTCTTTTTTTTACTCTCTCTCCTCGCTCACGCCCAACTCACACACTCAGTTAGATTCAAACCCTCTACGCCTTTCCCTTCTTCTCTTCTATACTCTTTCTCAACACAATCTATAATATTATTTTTATTATTATTATTATTACATACACTCTTTTTTTTCTTCCTTTCCTTCAGGAGTCACATTTATTCGTCACTTGTTAAGTTATTCTCTGCTCCTTTTTTATCATATATTTTTGAGCAGACGGTGAGCCTACAGACACTTAATACGTACTTATTGATTTTTTTCCCTCTCTTTCTCATCCTTTTTATATATAAGTTTAACTTGGTTGCATTTTACTGGTTTTTTTCCCTACACATACTTGAATGTTTCTACTACAGGCGTTGTGTGTATTTGTATTTCAAGTATGAAATCAAACTAGGTATATAGTACATGCGAATCTGATCATATAATATAACTTATAAGTAACATAATATTGTATCCTTCTAAGTCATCCTATTTCTATATAGGGACTCTTATTTGAGGAAGGAACAACTGGTAACCATTATTATTATTTTGCAAGTTACTTTTTCCTTTTTTTTTTTTTTCATGAATTTGCTGCTGCTGTGGGCGTCTTATAATTACAAACGCATGAAATTACAAATAGGATCGAACGCGGAATTAATATATATAATATGAGTTAACTTAAATAAGTACCTCATACTCTGTACAGTCCACTATTTTATTAAATTAATATCATCTTCTTGTACGTATCATTATATGTTAATAGTTGTGGTAGACCTTATAACCAAGTGGCAAAAAGCACCTACTAGCTTGATTCCCTGTTGTCTTACCCGGTCATATCTTTTTCCCGCCACATATGCCACTTTTTATAATAACCTTACAGATGACGCCACTTAATCATTTACCATCACGATGGTACGTATGCAACTTTGTCTTCCCTTCGTAGAATTCACCTTGTAGACTCAGTTAAAATGGTGAATTCACGAGGAAGGTTGCATAGGTTGGGGGGATGAACTAATATTCACGTATACTCGGCGCCCCTAGCGGACTAAACAATAATCACGTAGCCAAATATATCGGACAAATATTGATAATGTGCTTTTCGTTTTGCTAATTGCTTCATAGCTAGGATTTTCAATCCTAAACATTTTTTTAGTGTGCAAGCTTTTTGCTGTTGTTGACGACCTAAACAGTTTTTATTTTCTAAAGCTGTTTTCATTATTGAGTATTATGTGAGCGCTCATGAATGAGCCTGAGTAACACTGAGGGGCTGTTGTGGAGGTATACGTGTAAGTTCTCAGTAGAATTTAAGATAGAGATTGAGTAATTCCTATTTATATATGGGCTTGCTAGATATCGAGTACGATTTGTCTTTATTTTCTTCCTCTCATAGCTGTTGCGTGTAGCTTATCTAATGAAACGCCATGACAGCTAAGCTTTTTTCCTCCAAAACATTCTTCAAATTTGCAAACCCATTTATAGCTTTTTAGTAGACTAAAACTTTAAAAAAGTAGCAAAAATTGCTTGTTAGCGGTAGATTTATTGTCGTACTGATATATTTATTCTAGAACAGATATCGCTTTAAATAATACCAGTACAAAAGACGGACGTCACTTGGTCATTTAGGTATGCAATTTTTTCTTTCCTTCAGAGAATTCAAATTCTATATGCAGTTAAAAGGGTGAATTCATCAGGAAGGCTGCTTAGTGTGCAATGGAGTAATTTTAATCCTCCTAACGGACAAATAGCCAAATATATTGTGACAATTATTGATCACGTGGTATTCGTTTCGTCACATGACTAATATCTTTGTAGTGGAGATAATTTTTATACAACTATTAAGAAGCCGAAGAGGGGGGGGGGACCGAAAAAGAAAGGGGAGTTATACTTCTTAAAAGTGAAATTGGTGTGGTATTAATTACATATTTTATTTAAACAAAAAGCTCACATAATATTATATTATAAAATAAAAGCCTTCACTTTTTTTTCTCTCTCACTTTCTTCTTTCTCTTTCTCTCTCTTTCTTTCTTTTATGGCGTTTTCCCCTTCTGTCTAAGGATCGTTATTGTATGACTTCCAAAGTTGCTTTAGTACTAACTATTACTAGACCTAGTAATCACAAAAAAATATAAGATCCTTATGCGCTATTGTTAGAAATTACCCCTTTTTTAGGATATATATTAATGTAATTTGGATCCAGTTGAACTCTCAATCATAGAGATAGTTTGAGATTTTATATGAGGGACAAGTTACTTTAATATGAGTACAATGTAAATGTTGAATCTTGTATTAATAAATTGTACAAGTTGCGATTTCTTCATGTTAAAATGCAGTATGTACATTGAGCATTCTAATTACCAACTCAAGATATAACTTTGATCTATTCAAATTACATGGTTATTACGTATTTAAAAGTAATATAACTCTGTGCAAAGAACACTTTAATGTGCACCAGAATACTTACATTTTAGTCATTTCTGTTAAAATAGTCAAAAATTTAAATATTGATATGTCGATTTTCCATGGAATAGTCCATTATTATCAGTACAGAAAATTCTTCATCTCATTTTTTGTTTCCAACTTGTACAATTTCTTTATACAGGTTGTAACTTGTACACAACATATATAATATGTATACACCCCGGATGAAAAAGAAACTATCTTTTGCTTATTCAATTTTCATTCGATTCTCAAATTTATTTTTTAATTATGTTGGTAGACATGTTTACAACGTATTTTAACAATATTAGTCATTTTACATTGTCATTTTGGTTTTGACAGATAAAGGAGTTCAACGTCTTTTTGCTGTGCTCCACGTTTTTCTAATATTGAAAAAAATGTCAAGAAAAAATTAACTTAGGGGAAAATTATTTCAAAATAATAGAAATATTGTCTTTTTTTCAAAATTTAGTATTTTGTAAAAAATAAATATTTCAAAAGTTTTTAAGGAATTTTACCCTAAATTGATAAGAAATATCTTTCAATAGTAGAAAATTGCAGAGCACACTAAAAGACCTTGATCCTTTTTCTTGATCAAAAACGAACTAGAAATGCCAAAGTTGTGTACATGTATACCAATATGATAAAAAAAATAATTTGAGGATCGAATGAGAATGAAATTCGAAAATAACATTTTTTTTTAATCAAAACTCCATAGTATATCTATATTATCAATCATAAGAATCAGGGGGCAAACTTCTCTTTTTTTTTTTTTCTTGGGGGAGTTCTGGAATTTTTTTGAAAAATATTAAAAAATTTGAAACATTCAATTTCTTGAAAAAAAATTTCAAATATTAAATTTTTTTGAATTTTTTTTTCAAAAATCCACACCTATTAACAAAAATTTTTGAGAATCCATAGTTATTTTCAAAAAATTTCAAAATCCATACCAAATCTTTTTTTTTAGTTTTAAATTTTGGGGAAATAAATTTTAAAAATCCAAAAGCTATGCACAAAAAATTAAATATTTAAAAAAAAATTCAAAAATCTATAGCTATTCTAAGAAATTAAATTTCTCTGAAAAAATATCAAAAATCCATAGCTATTCTCAAAAAATTATGAAATATTGAACCCGTAAAATAAAAATAAAGTTTCTAGAAATTTGTCTGAGGATTCGTTTGCCTATAAATAGGAAGCATTAAAATTGATGTTTAACTGAAATATCTGTCATTTCTTAATAATTTTTCAATTTTTTTTTTATTTGTTTCATTTTTTGACTCTTTAATTTTTAAGAAGAAATGCCACAAATCGATGCATTTTATATGTACTTAAAATTGTAGACTCCAACTCATCTCTAAATTTTTCAATTTCCAGAAAATTTTATTACATAATTTTTGCAATATTTGCAAAAATAAACAAGTTATCGAGGTTGTTTTTTTTCGATGACATTATTCTCCATATCTTTTTTATTTTTGCAAGTACAAAAAAACATTTGTTTAGTTTGTGTTTCTCTTTACAATAGAAATAAATTATAATTACTACTTGTTTTTTGCAAAATTAGTACAAAAAAGTTTTTTTGCAATTTTCTTCGGGAATTTTGTTTTGGCAATATTTTCACAAAAAAACAATAAACTTCTCATCTAGACAATTTTTTTGATGCATATGGTATTTTATTTGAAATTCATATTAATAGTACAAAGGTTACAAAATCCAATAACAGTAAGAGTACTTTGAGGGGGTTGATGAGACTGTGTGGATTACTTTACTTAACCGGATTGATATAGTGGGATTAGTATAGGTAGTCTAAATCATAGTCAACTTCCCGCTAAATCGTTATTGTCATAGTAAGCGAATTAGAATGATCAGGACCCTTCTCGACAATAACGAAACATTTATATTATAATTATTAGGTTATGTAGTATATAGTATTAAGTAGATAAGTATTTTCTGAATAATTTTTAATTTATTTTGAATATTGTCAATTTGATTTCCGCTCCCTTCTTGGCCTAAGCAGCACTGGGTAACCCTTTGCTAATCTATTATAAAACAGATTAATTAAAAAAGGAAACCGAAAACCGTCAAAAGGGATCAATTTTCTTTTCCTTAGGAATACAAACAAGTTAACTGGATCATAGTCCCTGGTTCTCAATTTAATTTCTTCTTTTTCCAAGTTGTTTTACTGACCGTCCAAAGGTTATAAGGAACTTTCCCAAGGACTGATTGGACCACTCCTAAGACTGGACTGGGCCTAATAAATGAGGACTGTCCCAACACTACTCACAAGTATGTAAAACGCAATAGTATATTATCTGTCATAATCCATGATAACAATACGTGAGGTAATGACAGAGTCAAAGGAATGATCCCTGACTCTCCTGAAGGTATCACATGGAAACACATTTTCTAATACTGACATTTAAGAAGACTTTTTGTTAGTAATTATAATTATGTATGTATAAAACAAGGCATTAAATTACTACTCATTTGTTGGATCCAAAACAGTGTGAATTTCGCCAGACTTAACTACACGAAATGTCAACGAAGGTTTTTGTGTACGAAAACTACATCTGAACAAGACGAAAACAGTATTTGTTACTTTTATCCTACCGAAGCAAAAATGTTCTATTTTGGCGAAATAAAAACGAGGAGAACTGAAAAATTTGGGATGAAATTAACATTATTCATCCAAAAGTGGAGTTGATGAGTTTGCCTACTAGAAAAATAATAAAAGTGTTGCATAAAATGTAACCTAGGGGTTATGTAAGAATAAAATATACTGAAAATGAATGTGGTATTACTGAACATTTGAAGAATGTTTTGTAGGAGAGCAGTTTCGCTGTCATGACGTTTCTAGTATAAAATACAATAAGGATAACAGCTTAAACAAAAACACTGTTTAGATTGTAGTATCGAGCTCGTTGAATGTAATATTTTTTACAACTCCGACTTCACCCTGGTTTCACGGAAACAACCTCAGAAATCACTGTCTTAGACTAAAATCTACGTCTTTACATACATAATAATAAATAATTTGAGTTTCACGCATGTCAATATTATGAATCAGTTATACATATATTATCAGATTAAAACACAGATAATCAGATTTGTGATATTTATGGAACGATCATAATCACGATCGATTAATTATGATAATAAGTATGCTCTGAGTCTATACCTTTTTCTATTAATAAATGGCTATATTTAGTATATCCGAAGCATGCATAATATGGACACATGCATATGATATACTTTGTATTAGGGTTTATATCCGAGGATATTGTTTTCCCAGAATTTCCTAGGAAATATACATAGATATTATGGAATGTAAATCCTATAGATTTTTTTAGCGTGCATGTTTTTTTTGGCAACCGGAGAAATGTTATTTTATTTTCTGAGGCTGCTATTTTCATCCTCAAGTAGATAACATCTAAGTATTGATGAATTATGTGTGAGTGTGCCCATGAAAAATGGAGTGGTACACTGAGTAATTAATGGGGGAGTTATCTTTAGAGTTGACATATTTTTGTAAGGGAAATGCTAAACTTAGAAATTGGAAAGGGAAAAACGGTTTCTACGTAAGCTACTTCATCTCTTTTGTTAATAGTTCCATAGATCGTCGTGGTGGTGTTGATTTTTCTCTCTAAAGTACGCATTCTTACCTATCTTTCCTATAAATTGTTTTAAAATTGCATAATAAAATACTTATATATATTTGAATTTAAATATAATTACAATATTTTTCCTGCACTAAATCTATTTAAATGTAGAAAATTCTCCTCTTTATAGCAGTGATTCATTTTCTCCCCCCAAAATCATATAACAGGCAGCTGATATGGATAAGTGTCTAAATTCAGGTGCATCATATCTTGCGCTCCCGCCTTCTCCTCGCGCACTTTTTTTCCTTATAAAATTTCAACTCTATATATGAATAGAACAAAGTTTGTCGGTTTGACGACGCCTAATTATACGGACAATGCCGGGTACTACCACTAGTATATAAATATATAAATTCGCCTCAAAGAAATGAGAAACCCCACTATGATTATATCAGGAGCATCCACAGGATATATATATATATATATTATTATTTTATTTTTTTTGAGTTATTTTCAAAAATTCACAATAAAATTACATTTCTTTGGAAGAAAAAAAAATGTAAAATCTACAGCTTTTCGCAAAGAATTCAAAATCCAAAATTGTTCACAAAAAAGTACATGTATTTGGAAAAAAAAAATTAAAATATCAAATTTGTAGGATTTTTTTTTGAAAAATCCATAGCTATTCTCAAAAAATTGTATTGTTGGAAAAAAATCTCAAAAGTTCAAAGATATTCACAAAAAGTTTCAAAAAGCCACAGCCTTTTCCAAAAAATTAATTTTTTTGGAAAAAAAACAGTTATTACATTATTTGGAGGAAAATTATAAAAATCCATAGGTGTTCACGGAAAATGAATTTTTTTTAAGAAAACATTGAGCAATTAAATTAATTTTAAAATATTTTATTTTTTATTAAAAAGCTAAAATTCATTAATTTGGAGAGGGGGCTACACCCCCTCTAGCTCACTCCCTGCAGACGCCCCTGTGCATGTATGTAACTCTCATATGAATTGAAATCACTCGTATCCTTGACACCAAAAATTGCATAAATCCTGCATAAAATCAATACTTACAACTTAGAAGTATATAACTCTATGACTGCCTACAACAACCCCCATCCAGTTCCTCCTAAGGTTGATCACAGATTATATTAGATTCCATTCCATAGATATACATATATAATACATACTACTTCAAATACTAATTTCCTAATTACTTGAAACAGGTTTTATTAATTATCTCTGCTCCGAATAATCTGTACTATGTACAATGTATGTATATAAAATCTATACTCGTCTTAACCGTTAATTACTCAAAATTAAGAATGAACTTATATGTATATTTAAAATAAAAGTAGTAGTTGTTGGTACTCTGAAAGAGATTTGAGTGCTTTTATTAATTATATACCCCTATTTCGACAATTCAATGGCATATTAGATATATATTTTCACTTTCAATATAGAACTACTTTATCAAGCCAGGCGGGTACGGAAGGCATTGCATCCATTCAGAGCTCATACATGTCATCACAGGCTTTGGGCTCAACATGTACCCAAAAAGTGAAGTCCAATATTTTGGCATCTGGTGAGTCGGGGGCCACATTTTTTTTGGCCAGAAAGGCTAGTTGTTCTCCAAAAAAATTGAAGATTGGTTCCCGGAGTAATTCCTGGGTATATCATGGCTGAATGGGATTTATTGCACCTATGAGATGAAACATTTTGAGAGCTCTCCTCCAAAATATTTTCAAATTGTCAGGGTGACAACGTTAATTTTCAATTTCTAGTTATTTACAATAGGTGGATAATATTATTTTCATCCATGAATAAATATATTTCCCTACTTTGATAATGTAAACCTATTAGCAAGCAAGGAGCATTATATTTTGTATAGTGGTATACTTTTCTTCTTGATTCACACAGACAAGAATTTAGGTAATTTTCACATCTCTACTTATCATATCTTAATGAATATAAGTTGTATAATTATGGATTGCGTTAATATAATTTTTTTTTAACAAAAATAAAAAAATTGACTTAATTTTACGCATCATATAAACATAAAATCAGGCTTGCACCCCTTCACACTGTTTCGCTCATATAAAAAACAACAACGAAGACTTGGTGATCAATTTTTTGCTCAAATTTAGTTGAAAAAGTAAAAAACTCATTCTGGCTTGCTTTTGTGTATTTGCATGTATATACAAATGAACAAGGTACCAATCCACAACAACATATAATTGTCCTAAAAACTTTGAGATGTAGAAAAATAATACTAGTTTGCATATATATTGAATATATATAGTGCACGTTTACATATAAAGGCTCATTAAGAGACGATTAAATGACTCTTGTTAGAAAGATGAACTACACAATAATAATTAGCATTACTTCCAACAGCCTGGACATCTAAAAATACAATATACGCACAAAATATAAATAGATCTTTTAATGAAATGTTGTTGCTTTTAATACATATTAGTGTTGGATGAAAGTCCCAATTTTCGAGTTAAAGTAATTTAAGTTAATTGAGTCCATTGAAGTTTGAGTTTTGAGCAATCTCGAGTTTAACCAAAGGCATCAGACAAAGAAATATATTTTCCATTGAATGGATAAAATCCCTTTGACACCCTCAATAATATGATGGTAAATTATTATATATCAAATTATGTAGAGCATTATATAAAATACTTTCTTGCATAAGTAGAAATGATTTCAAACTGTTGTATCTATTTGATCACATCAAATCATGCATTAAATTTACGTTACGTTAATATCATGTATAGTTCTTAGCATAGTAGAAAGTATTATGATCACCCAGAAATAAATCGTAAATTAAATCGGTCCCCCTGATATTTTGAAGAAGAGCAGCTTAGCTGGCATGACGTTTTATTAATCAGCTGCAAGCAATTAAAGAAGAAGGAAATAAACACAAATCCAACTCTGTATCTAGCAATAAATACGAAGGAATCACAGCGATGTTGATCCTCAATTCTACTCCGAGTCAAACAAATAATAACATTTATAGCTCCACGATAAATCCTCCGTGCCACTCTTTGTTTTTCACTTACTATTGATTGCTTTATATTTACATGTTCTCTCGCATGATCACTACGAATTATATTTCTTCTTTTCCGTATACTTTCAACATTTCACTAAGATGAATATATACTCGAATATCTCGAGTTTTGTTAATTAAAATGGACAAATTTCCATTATATCTTGATAATACTTCATCAAATTACTTTAAAAAAAAAAGACTTAATACCTACATTGAATAATACTTGATACCAATGAGCAAAGTAGGCCCATTAAAGAAAAATATTTTATTCTTTCCATTGTAATAGTTAATTTAGGAAAAATGACATTGTAACATATTTTTTGAACACATTAAGGTATTACTATGGTATACAGGTGTGCGCGTCTACAACTAAACACTCCTTTAAATTTTACACCATGCACATATTTGTGATTTTAAACCGGTTTATACTTCGAGGCAAGGGTCTTGACTAGTTATAAAATCTAAATAGCAACAGTGAAACAACAGCCGATAATATGGAGAGACGTCGAGTCGCAATTTTGGAACTTTCCGCCGGGGGGGAAAAACTCTCACTGAAATTTGCCAAGGTTCTGAACTGCAGCCGCACCACCGTTTACAGCGTGGTGGTCAAAGGGACTCATGAGGCGACAACAAGATCTAAGTCAAGGCCTCAAAGGTCGTACCAAATGGGTTCTGCCGTGAAAAAGTCTGTCGATGACAAGAGATGCAAGGTGCCCGTCAGCGGCCTCTCCAAGGAGTTCAACGTCAGCAAAAGGACCATGGACCGGCTAGTTAAGAAATATCTTGGCCTTAAGGTCTACAAGAGAATCCCTCGTCAAGTCCTCAGGCCTATAGACAAGGAAAAACGCTTACAATTTTAAGGAGTGTTTAGTTTTAGACGCGCACACCTGTATAACAAAACTAAATGTTAGAGAGATGGATTTTGGATGGAGAGGGAAGATTCAAGACCTTTTATTTGTTGGTTCCATTTTGATATCCAAATACACGGCAGTAGTTCACTATTACCTTTTAATGGAAAAAAATGAGGAATTATGATACATGCATGTACCGAGTGGTTCATTAAAATCTGAATACTTTGAATTTTAAACTTCGATAAAATATAGTATATTAATTAGCAATAGAATTTCAAGAAAATCAAATCTATAGATAGATGCATGTCTGCCCTCCTTTAATCATTAGTCATCCACCCTTAGCGGCAATGATGGCTTCCATCATGGCGTCCCAGTGCTGACTGACAGTGGCTTTGAGGGCTTTGGTGTTTGAATGAAGGACACTGCAGCCCTTGCCCTTAACATGTATCCAAAAGATGTAGTCGAGGGTGTTGGGATCAGGGCTGTAGAGGGACAAAAGAGTGAAAAAGAGCTAAAATACTCATTTAAAGGAGTTTTCCAAAGATGAGATGGGTTTATTTCGTTACTAGTGTCAAAAGTGGCCTCATAAGGCTCTTTCCACCCACTTTCTTGATAGCTGTTTTGTTTAACTTCTCTGGACCCAGTTTGGCCTTTTTGACAGAAACAGAAACGGTGATCCTAGAGACGACCAACTGTTTAGAGTATACGAATGAAAATTCGTTGGTCACATTCAAGTGTCATTTTCTCGACTTGTACGTAAGCTAGAGAGCTCAAGTTTGTTCAGTTTTGTAACTAATTCTTTATGCTTGAATATATCGACATATGAATGAATTTCAATCGCTCAACTTTAATTAATCAAGAATTAGCAAGTATTACAATTTCAATGGATCACCCGGTATGCTTCCAAGATCCCCCAAATCAACAGTGCTAACGTCACATAAAAATGCTCCATTTATAATTCCTAGGAATTAAATAATGACTGAAAACAAGGTAAATGTATAATGTATTAATTAGAACAAAATATATGAAAGAGCATTTATATCAATTCAAATGAGTTACTTCATTAGTTTTTTTTTGTATGCTAATTAAATACATATATACAGTGAAGGAAATAAGTATTAAATCCCTTACCGATTTTATAAGTTTGTCCACTGATAAAGAAAAGAACAGTCAGTTATTTACATGGTAGGTTTATTTTAATAGTGAGAGACAGAATATGTAAAAAAATAATCTTGTAAATTTGTCACGTGAAAGTTATAAATACAGATATGGTCCGTCTAAGTTTCGCTAAAGAACAGTTGATGATTCAGAGAAGGCTTGGGAGAAGGTGATGTGGTCGGATGAGACCAAAATCCATATCTTTAGGATCAACTTGACTCACTCGTTCGGTATGCAGGAAGAAAAATGCAGACTAAATCCCCCAAGAAAACTATCCCACCGTCACACATCGTGAAGGGAAACATTATGTTTCGGCCATGTTTCTCTGCTAGGAGGTCATCATTCATTTATCACGTCCAGATGACAAGGATTCTCGATTTAAAGATTTATTAGTTTGAGGGGAGGGAGGGGTTATGGGATATTTCACAGTCTACTACATTGAGAACTCTTCACTGTTTCACTGATCAACAAAACCTTTTCAATATGAAGTATATCAACAGGAGCCTCCGCAGGGGGGTAGTGGCTGTAGCACCCCCCAATCGAAGGAATATAATCATGCCGACGCCTCTGATCATCAGTAGTCTTCACTGATGATCCTATATTTTTAATACCTTGACCATATATTTTATTTACAAATACATAAAGTGGGGATCTAAAAATTAAGGACACCCAATCGGAGGGCGATATGAAGTTTTGGACAGACAAGGGGAGAGGAAATTGGTCAAAAATTGTACTTGACGTCACCTTATATTTACATTTTGATTAAATCTTAACAACCTACCTATAATTGATCTGTGACACAATTTTGGCTCGCAATGCACCTATTAAGAAACTTTTATCTAACATAGTAATAATATTCTATATCTATAAATATTTAGAAATATGTCTTACATATGTGTATGAGCCAATGATAAGCGGGGGTTAGTGGGGTTTATCTGAAACTACCAAACTAGCTTGATATAATTATATAAAACAAACCATTAATAGATTCATATCAATAGTCTTTAAAATTGTTTATGGGGTATTTTTTTTTTTTAATCAAATAAAGGTAAATTAAATTTATCTTTTGGCGTTAGAGGGAATTAGTTAAAAAAGTCATTACTTTAATGTACTATTTACAATGCAAAACAAGTCAACGTGTAGTAATTAGATGTAATAGGTATATTTATGGCATGAATGGCTTTAAATAAGTACGATAGCGTGAGTCGTTTAGAGGGGAGGGGATCAACTTTTTTGAAATTGGGCTATGAGGAAAAGTTGTCCATTTGTAGATAAATAATTTCTGTAAATTATGAGCTCAATAGAGTGGGTTTCAGATGTTTCCCCAATAAATATTATACACTTTTCAAATGCCTATTGCTCTTATAATTCATGATTTATTTAATGAAGATGATTGACACTTAATATTCCCTCTATCCTAAAGACACAATTACTCTACGTATTTCCACGAGGAGAAACTATTCATTAGGTATTAGTGATGAGTATGAATAACTATTAATATGGTAGAAAATAGAAAATAAAAAGATTTGTGGACCTCTTTTTTAATACAAATGAAACTTGAACAATTTATTTGTTAATATAGGTTACAAATACGAGTCAAGTTGATGGACAGATAATAAAATTCTGACCATAATTGTTAGTATTGAAAAAAATATTTAAAAATCCACAAAATATAACTGAATTACATCTAGTCCTTCACGGTACTACCAATTCCCCCATACTCCTCGTCATTGATTTTTCAAATCCTCACCCACTCTAATGTATAATCGGCAATCAATATTATGCATTTGCACGTAGATTTGAATCATCTTTTTAGTCGTTTAAGAAGAGTATGATTTCATGATTGATGACGTTTCAAATCACCTGTCTCTTCTAAAGACTTTAAAGAAATATATATTTTCTAAACAAACTCAAAAATATGTATGTGTATGACTAAACAGATTCATATATGCATGATTAAAAAAATAAAAGGTAAATATGTACAAACCCATTACAATGTTCCTTTACTTGCAAACACAAAATTCATGGATAGAATATACAGTGGCCCTTTAACATAAAAGCAGGCGGGAATTACTTTTCTCAAAAAATGAGTGTAGATTATATATTTATATTCTTTGGCAAATGGTTGTCAATTTTCATCAACTAATTATTCATATTAACCCTTTAGGTGGGTCGTATTTTGCATTTTAATTGGAAAAAAATTAATTGTTGTAATCAAATAGGGAGAGATGAATCGATTTTATGGATTAAAAAGGGGCTATATTTGGGGCCAATATGAATAAAAGATATACAGGGTTGTTGATTGGAGTTTTCTCTGATCGGCGATCATTGGTAATATGGCGATATTATTGCAGTATCGTAAGTGTCCTTAACCCTTATAATGCTATATCGCAACAGAAATAAAAAAAAAAAAAAAAAAAAAAAAAAAAAAAAAAAAAAAAAAAATGCTATCCGATCAATTTGTACTATGTAATAGTACTCTGATTCTCGAGACCTGTCTATGTTTTGAGACTGCTCTCGAGACTATTTTCTTATGGTTTTGGTCTCTACACGTCAAAGTCTTGGTATTGAGCCTAATACACTCGGCCTTGGTCTTCATTTTTGTCACGAACTTTATCAACTCGGGCTTCACTTGATCTCAATCCTTATATATGTCGTGGAACTGATTTCGGCCAAAATTTATAAATATGAATTTTTGGCACTGTAAATAAATACATTTGGAAAAAGGGGGATAAATCGATAATTTAAGTTACAAAAAGGTATTTATATATATAGGTTAAAAGAAATTATAGATTTGAGGATTTGATCGCAATGAAATTCCTTGGATCAGCTGATCACAAATGACCCTGATACTTATATCCCTGTGAATTTATGATCGCATTTTTTTCCTAATCGCACACAAGCCTAAATATATATATACAAGCGGTACTACCCTGCATTTCCTAGAGTAATTAGGCGTCGGCTAAAAGACAAATTTTCCCTTAAATACCTTTCCCTTAAGTCGACTGTTACAGGCTTTTACTATCACCGCTCAAAAAGAAAAATGTACATTTATGTGTAGGCACTCTGTTTAATAGTATTGGATTTTGAGTCTTAATTTTAAATCAAGCTAGTTTCGATACTAACGACTCGCGCCTTGGAACCTTTACAATGAATCACAACTCGATACGTTTTTTTAAAATATAGTTTCTACGATTTTCAAATATCAAGGCATTTTGAGTGAAATACTCAGTTCATAAACATAGTTTCGGTCTTGTTAAGGTTATTCTCAATTATATACCGAGTGGTCCATTCAAATCTGAACACTTTGAATTTTAAACTTTAACAAAATATAATTAATTACTTAAAAATAGAATTTCAACAAAATTAAATCTATAAATGGATGTTTGTCTGAGCTCTCTTAATCATTAATGTGGCTGCTTGTAGCGGCATTAATGGATCCAAGGCATCAGCTGAATGCTTGACATCCACTGAGGTTGTAATCTTTGAGGTAGCATTGAGGACCTTCGGGTTGGACGACAGACACTACAGGGTGTCCACGATAAATTGTAACTATCTTAAAATTCAACCTGCTTGATAAAAATGGAATTTGGAGTGTACTTGTTAATATGAAAAAGTTAGACATGATATTAAACAATAAATTTATTCAACATGTCCTCCCTCAGCAGCCACCATGTTCTCCATCCTGCCCCTTTAGGATTTGCATGCCCTGATGACTTCCTCGGAATCGACTGCATTCAGGGGCGCGATGCTCTTGTGGCTGACCTTGCACACCTCCCTCTCCAACTTCCCCTACTAGTAGTAATCACACGGATTGAGGTCGGGTGAGTTGGAGGGCCAGGTGTTGCGATCCCAGAAAGTGATGTCGTGGGAGTTGAAGAGGTTAGTGGTCGTCATGGCGATATGTGCGGGCGCTGAGTCTTGTTGGAATATGAACTCCCTCCCAGCGGCCGTATCCTTCATCCAGGGGATGACGAACTCCTCCATGACTTCGCAGTACCTTATCGCGTTAACCCTTTCCTTGGGATTGAAGAAGAAAGGAGGCATCACCTCACCGGTGCTGCAGATGACACCCAGGATCATCACGGAGGCTGGGAACTTTGTGGTGAAGACTGCAGGGACCTCTTCTCTCTCATTGGCAAGCCACCTGTCATTCTGGACGTTGTAGCTTCTGTTGACAGTCCAGTTATTCTCGTCGGAGAAGAAGAAGATTCTTCCTCCATGGCTCTTCAGGTTATTGAGGAGACGCTTACCGTTGGTGAGCCTGGTGGCCTTCAGGGATGCCGTGAGGATGTGTTGTTTGGCCATTCGGTATGCCCTGTATCCGAGGTCCTCATTCACAGCCTTGGAGACCAGCTACTTGCTCACTCCACGGTTCTTGGCCAACCTGGACAAGGAAGTACCCGTCCAAGCCTTGATGGACTTCCGGAGGCCTTCAAGGAAACGGGGAGTGCGGATTCGGTCACTTCTCATGTTCTGGGCCTTGCGGCAGACCTTCCCCTCAACCTCCCAGGCATTGAAGACCCGTTACACCGTGGTCTTGGGTTAGTTAAGTAGATAGCAGAGGGATTGTGTCCCACGCAAGCCAATTCGAGGATGGTGTCTCTCCTTGCTTGTTCCATGAACACTATTGTTTGTTATCAAAACAATTGTGGTGGAAGTTATAGTGTATTGTTCATGCAACCTTTCATATTAGTATGATTTAACCCCGAATATCCCCATTATGGATCTGGATGAAGTTTAAAGTAGCTCCAATTTATCGTGGACACCCATATAGTCCTTTTGGGTAAATGTCGTGGGGGTTGGCATCAGGGCTGTAGGGTGCCAAAAAGTGTCAAAGAAAGAGTTCAAATGACTCATTCAATAGAGTCTTGCAACGGAAGGGATGGGTTTCTGTCATTGCTGATTTCAAAAGTGGCCTCTTCGCCTCCACAAGCCTCTTTCCACCCACTTTTTCGATAGTTATTTGGACAGTCAGTTGTGAAACCCTGAGATCTCTTTTAAGGTCCCTTTTGGGCTTCAAGGGATTGGCTTGGTCTGTTTTTTCCAGGACGGTTTATCCTTTCTGACGGATCCTTTCATGACAGGGTAGACAGTGATCCTGGAGACACCCAACTGCTCGGAGTGGGCAAATGAAAAACAGTTTTTCAGTGTCATTTTCTCGACTTTTATATAAGCTAGAGAGTCTTTTTATTATTTCCAAGATACTTAGACATAAGTATCTCAAAGTATCTTGAATATATCAAAGTATGAATTAATTTCAATCACTCAACCTTCATAAAATATTGAAGGTTAGCAAGTGTTCATATTTCAATGGACCACCTGGTAGAATCGGAACCTATGTAGTTTTCGGGCCCTTCATATACCTGAGATCCATCACTATTAAATATATATAGTCGTCATTTTGTAAAGTAGAGAGATAACTGAAAAAGGAGGGATGATGAGAAGAGATGTACAACATACAAACATTATACGTATAATAAATCAGAGGAAAATAATTTTAATGTTTGTCCAAAATATGATTCATATAATATATGAATGTATTATTTATTCCCTCGAGAGAACTGCAATCATTTTTTAATAGGGGACTAAATATATTAAACATTACGTATAAACATTTTATATCTACGTTCAGATATTTACATATGTGGCCTCTCAACACAAAAGCAAGCCAGAAGGATTTTTCCTAAAGTTGAGTGTATTTCAAACTTGTATTCTTATACGAATGTCTTCATATGCTGACACGTCGCAAATAAATTCGATATTATATAGCGGGTGGTCCATTAAACTCTGAACACTTTGAATTTAAACTTGAACAAGACATTAATCAACAATATAATTTCAGCAAAATTAATACTTTAAACAGGTGTGTGCTTGAGCTCTCTATTCATTAATGTAGTCGCCCTTAGTAGCAATGATGGCTTCCAGGTAAAAGCCCTGTAGTTCTCTGTTATGTCGTCTCAGTGTGGGCTGACAGTGGTTTTGAGGGCCTCGGTGTTTGGATGAAGGACGCTGCAGGCCTTCTCCTTGACGTGCTCCCAAAATGTGTAGTCAAGGGAGTTGGTATCAGGGTTGTAGGGGACCAAGAGTGCCAGAAAGAGTTCAAATGGCTCATTCAATAGAGTCTTCCAACAAAAGAGATGGATTTTTTTCATGGCTGAGATGGATTTTTTTCATGGCTGATGTCAAAAGTGGGCTCTCAACCATCGGTATAGGCCAAGGCTAGGTTTTCTTTTTCCACCAACATTTTGCCAGAATATTTATGCCTCTACAAATGCTGGGAATATTTATTCCCAGCATTTTCATGATTTAGTATTATTTTTCGTTTTAAAGATTTAAATAAAAGAAAAAAAAATGTATAATTTGTGTTATACGATCCCCGATTCAATAGATGTTTTAATTATTTTTGTAAAAAATAATTCAAAAATCCACTGTTGTTACATAAAATTTCTTTTTTTTTCAAATTTCTCAGAGATAAATTTGAAAAATCCATGGCCATTCAAAAAAAAATGAAACTATTTGGAAAGAAATTAGAAAAATTACATTTTTTTCAAAAACATATTTGAAATATTAAATTTATCTTACAAAAAATTTAAGTGTTACATATTCGAGTTAAGAGAAAAAGTTTTTTTTTTTTTTTGGGGGGGGGGTACAGCCCCTCCAGCCAATCCCCCGAACGCCTCCCCTGTTTTGGAACAAATTGAGATATATAACTCATTTTGATTTAGGCGTAGATTTCTTGCTCTACTGCGAGCCCATTCTACTTTGACCTTTTTTGAGGGACACAATGACGACTTGATTTCGGAAATGGACAAAAAGGCATGGAGTAAATCCTTTTTTTTTTTTAAATACTTTTTTCCAACATCTAAATGATGGAGTGTTATATTTCGCCTTCAAAGATTTACATGAAAGAAAAAAATGTACAATTTTTATTATATATGTATATAGAAAATGCCTTGTAAGTACAAAAAAAATAACGTAAGTTGACTCTTTTACTAAAAGTCTAATAAATTCTTTATTTTTTATCACAATGTCAAAAATGATAGTTTGTCGTTCAATGAAAAATTACAACTATAGCATTTAAAAAAAAAAGAACTTTCAATTTTTTAACAAAGTTATTTAAGATTTCTTGCTTGAAAAAGTATTGTTGTATATTTATAAAGTTTTCAAGGCTGTTTGATAAAATATAAAATGTTGCTCTCTGTAGCCCACAGGAACAAATTTGTTGACTAGTGTTATTTGCTTCATCTTGAAGTTGAATACAGAAAACTGCACCATTATGAAAAGGTTAAGTTTAACCTATGAAATGGTATTATTTTGAATTAAGTGTGATAATTATAAAGGGCTTAAAAATAGCAAAATCCTAAAGGGCTTCATTTTAAAGTGTCGACCTGTAGATTTCTGAACCTCTTCATAAACATATCTTAATAAAGTAAAGTTTGTGTAGATGGATGTTTGCCGTCAAGTCATTTTAGATCTAAGAATGTAGCAGCGAGTGTGTGTTAATAAAGCTTACTCTGACATATTTAAATTAATAAAATATGTGTATGAAAGTAAATAACCAAATTTGTTAAAAATTGAATTCTTCAAAAAAAATTATTGTAAAAGATTTAATTTTTCAAATTTTTTTTTCAAAATATTTAATATTCTGCAAATAACTATCAATATTTTAAATAATAAAATAAAAAATGAAATATCATTTTTCAACTTTTTTCCAAAAAATTTAATATTTCAATTTGTTTTTTTCCTAAAAATTAATTTCTTTGCAAAGATAATTTTTGTGATAAGCTATGTATTTAAAATAAAATCCAAAAAAAATCATCTTTGACTATTCATTTTTTAATTTTTTCCACTAAAATTAATTTTTCCCCGAAAGGCAATGATTTGCAGAAGAATACAACATGTATGTAATCAGAAGCTCAATTTTGAGAAAACTCATTCTAGTTTGCTTTTGTGTTGACAAGCTAGATCTCTATATTATTAAAGCAAAGTTAATACACGTCAAATAACTCTGAACTATTCCGGGTACTCCAGCTAGTTAGTATATAAGCTATCTTTTAATATCATCATGAATATCGATATTAAAAGAAAAACAAGTCTTATCTAATCTTCTCTAATATTATTTTATAATCTTTCAACAGTGATTATAATTATTACGTATAATTCTACTCTGATTCATTACTATCAGACATCACCAACATCACCACCTGCCTTTGACGGGTCACTTTTAATATGATAATAAAAAAATATTTTATCAAAATCAGAGTCATTAGTTTCTCTACCTTAGTGTTGTGTCGATTTAAGTCGAGTTTAACTGAGCCGAGTTGATAAATTAGATAAGGAAAAAAAGAAAGATAAAACCAAACCAATTCGATCCATTAAAAAGCTCGTTCCGGACCGGTCTTATTTCAAATTCGATATAAACAGACTCTCACGTCATAACCTTTATTGCATCACGCAATCTTTTCTCCAAAAAGAAACAGAAAAAAGGAAGTTAGACAAATAAGTCAATCACACCAACTGCTATTTATCTCTTAAGAACTACCAGACACTACTTCAAATCGATTTAATTTCGATCTACGGTTTGGATAGTAGAAACTCTTAAGACCAAACCGAACAAAAAAGAAGTCACAACACTAATTTTCTATATCTATTTATTACTTTTACGATTTTTGTTTTTTGCTTTCTGTGTAATTCGTTACACAACTCAGAGTAAAATATAATAAAGTCGAATCCTTTTTTATTTCAATTCTTAAAATTGGAAAATCGATTCATGATTTGAGTCAAGTTGAAAAGTCATTCACTTAAGTTGAGTGAAAATTAGGCTATAATTGTTCGAATCGACCAGGGACCTTTCAATATGGGAGGGGGCTCCTCACTTTTTGATTCTTTACAACTATCATATGGTTTTTGTAATGGTTTACCTATTTTTTATGCCAAAAAAAGGACATGTGTCCGAATTAGTGTCGATTTTAGGCTAATAAGGTAAACGTTTTGAAATACCTAACATTTTAGGTGTAATTTTAATTATTACATCATTTATTTAGAATTAGAATAAATTCCAACTGTTTAATAAATTAGAGAGACCCTACGGACAATTTGTTCCTCCTTTTTTATCCAGAAAATCAATTTAATCCATAAAAAACAGACACTTTGTGATTACACCAAAAAGTTCCTCGAACACAGTGAACAAAATATATATAAAAAGACATGTCTGTGCAAATGAGGACAGTAAGTCACTCAACATATATATTAGTAAAAAAAATAAAATATATATTTTTTATTACAATTATTGGGCCGTCCAATTTTGAAAACGGTGCATGGAGCGGGTCGATATGTCACTACTCTCTAGGTACCTATCAAGTTTTGTCAATTATGTCAGAAAAGACATCACAATTGAAGGAGACGTCATCTTGGAGGTTCATAGTTGATATTTTTACTCTATAAATTCTACTACAAATCGTAATGAAACTTCATCAAATGATTATAAGTATAAGAAAAGACCAAACACCTGCATTAAATACTACTTGACGCCAATCATTAAATCAAAGTCATATGAACTATGAAAAATCCCTAAACATGACTAGGATTATTGTTTTATCTATTAGGGACGAGGAAAGTATGATCATTATAGGGAATTCTTACTTTTTAACTCTTAACTTATTGTCTACAATATGGAAAATAAGATTGTATAACGATGTTATTTTTAATAGGTATATATTAAGACTGGACAATAGAGGGATATATTTTTAATAGAGGTCCTTTAATTTGTTGGTCCCATTTTGACATCCAATAGCTCACTACTTTAATTAATTTGTTTTTATTCGTATAAGCCTTGGTTGTGTAGACCCTCAAAAAGGCAGACATTAACAATGCTAAAGGGTACATGAAAACGCTTCATAAAGTCTTAACACGTAATGTAATTTCTATAATCTACCTTTTTACATCATTACTCTTTATTTTTTCCATTATCTCTTCCTCTCTGTATAAATATCCTCATCATTAGTTTTGTAGGTGCAAAATAACAACTTCTACATCATAATAAAATCACTATATCATTCTCATATTATTTATCGACCATGTGTCGGAATGCGTTTCTTTCATTTTTCCAAATTAGGATAATGTTCATTCCTCTACAGCGTGTCTTCTTCTTTCATCTTAGCACAAACAAAAAAATCTTGACGAAAAAAATTATTGATTCAGCAAGAAAGTATATATTTATTTGGAATGTCCCACACAGAGAAAAAGAAAAATAGAGACATATTCTGCGGAAGAAGGCTGAATCATTGATTTCATTGACAAAACTGAAACTTTGTTCATTTTATTATATCAACCAGCCTTCCCATAAAAAAGGAAATACGTATGGGGAAAAAGGGCCCTATATCACTTTGTAATAATTAAACAATTCTTTCCAACATTAGAATTATAATATAATAATAGCTGTTGGAAGTTGTTCAGAGCGAGCACCTTTTGTACAAGAGCTAATTCAAATCCAAATCAATCCACGTTCAGAACACTGATAAAGGAAAAAAATTCAAAAAAGTAAACAGTTGACAAAAAAATATAGTGTATATTTTTGTGCTAGTGAAGTAATGCAGTAATTCCAAAAGATGTTTTTTTTTTTGTAAGAGAGCGAAGAGAAGGCGGGAGCGAGACTCATTGTTTGACTGAATAAAGACTCATGCTAATATCAACTCCCTGTTATATTATTTAGAGACAGAAAATGAACAACTAGTATAAAGAGGAGGCCTTTATATTTTTTAAATAGCATTAGTGCAGGTAAAGTATTGAAATTATACTTAAACATTACGTTATGAAAGGTAAAACGCCTCAGGAGACTACAAAAGAAGCTTGATAAACAATATGGGGACTCTGCACCTTCGATTTTGGAGTGACGCTGAGCACAATCACAATTCCTCAACATCTCTAAAGTCTAAATTATTTTGTTGTTAAGTTAATTACTCCGTCCTGTGAATAGTCAATGTCATCAGAGTAAAGACTATCCTTGCAGTCACGGGGTTATTTGTAGCGTTGTTCCTTGATTACAAGTACATAAATTATAGTTAGAAACTTAAGAATATATTAGCAATAGGTAGATTTTATTTGTGGTTCATCCTGTTAAATATTTTATGTATTCCAAATATGTTCTTTATACTTGGCATAATTATGTACTCCATCTAACTAATATCTACTTATATGTAGCTATAAATTATATCTATATGTATAGTCTCTAGACTCAAACGACTCAAAAGTACTTATATAGGCAATAAAATACATGATTACAAAAATGTGTGTTTGGAGTTGGAGACGCTGAAATTCCAAATACTTTTACATTAAACTTCAGGGATCTCGTCTCTTTGAAAATCAGTAACTGCGTTACCATAAAATACCCATAAGGACCGGTCCTAGGACTAACAAATTTTATTAGAACCGGACTAATGGGATTGCAGTCTTTTCAGACCAGTACAATACTACAAGAAACTTCTAATGATAAAATGTTTTCTCTACGACTAATAAAGGGCTCTCGGCATAATCAGAAATGATATATATTGTAATTTTATTCGTAGATAATTTCAATGAAGACACTTGTAAAATCCATATTCTCATCTAGGACATTCCTTGAAAGAAATCTATCCTTGCAACATACATAACATCTACTTCATGAGTTGTACTATCAAAAATATCTTCATTTTGTAAAAGATTACATTTTAATATGTAACTACTGATTGAATAATGGACTGATAAGAATAGGATGAGAAATTAATAGAGAATAGAGATGAAGTTAGAGTATGCGAGCTAACAATTATATACTTCCTATGATACTCAGTCTTTTGACTGAGAAAGCGTGTTATATAATTTATTATTTTAATTGAATTCGCTAGAGCATCTGTCAAAATTTATATATCCTGAGGGATTTTTGTAATATATACTAGAGGAAACCAGAAGAGAGTTACAACACTTTTTGTTTTTGTCTCAATTAGTCCCATTTTGTTTGACTTAGACTTGCGAAATTTATACACAACATTCTTACATATGTAGTGATGTATATATATTTATTGGAATTGGTAATTAGAAGAAGAATGAATTTTCTTTTCCTTTTGTAGTTGTAATGATTACTAAATTCCTGAGTAGTGAACATCCAAAATAAATTTAATTATATATCAAACCTGATGAAACATTCCTGTGTCCTCATAAAAAGTGACGAAGAGTAATCTTGAGGATTTGTTGCAGAGTTATAATCGTAAGGCCTTGTTGGACTCTGAGTAGAAGTGATGATCGACATTGGAGTAATTCTTGTGTTGGTCCTTCTCCCCCTCTTCCCTTGTCACAACTGATTGTAGCTGATCTCCTCCAATTGTCATGATGTCCATGTTGAATAACATACCCATGATACAAACGGTTTTCAACACTATATACAGGGTAGGGCAGCAAAACGTGGACTGTTAATTAATGGGGATTTCCTCATTACTAAGAAAAGGTTTAGTGATTATTTTTTGATATTCAGTTTCCGCTGTCCTTTTTACATAAACAAACTATACTAGTCATTTAGTCATCACATATTTCCTAGATCAGGAATGGGTAATTTCATTGATAAAGGGGGCTAAATTTTTTTCCGCATTTTGTCGTAACTGTCCACTTTGTACTGAGCGTTAATAAATCTCAAATATCGCATCACTGAGTGCCAATTGAATATTAATGAAGTGGAAACTGAATCAATGGATATCAATTACAGGAAGAACAATATATTTTTACCCACAATAATTTGATTTATGTTGTACAATTCTGATGGAGATTTTAGGGCTCTAGCTTTAGTATGTTCCCAAAAAAGTTAATGTTGCAACGTTCCTCTCTTGTAACTGATCCCAGTCTCTAATTTGTATTTACAAGTAATCTAATTGGTCGTAAGTTAACACTTATCAATTAGATATTTTCACAAAAAAAACCCCAAAAATTACAGCGTTCGAATATCTAGTTTTTTTTTTTAAATTTCAACTTGTACAAGTTGCAACTTCCAGAGAAAATCAATACTTCTAAACAACCTACGTGTCCTGTCAACACAAACGCAACCTAGAATGTTTGTCTCAAGATTGAATATTTGTAGTCTTACACGAATGATCGTCAATTTCGATTAACTAATTATTTTTATGATTAATTAAGCCCTTTGATGTGTTGCAAATTGAACTAAAAGTTGATGGCCTCAATAAAATAATGCTCAATTGATAGATTTGATACATTTGAAAGGTACCATATCGGAGTAAATAAAAGTTTCTTAGGTCAAATATAGGTTGTAAAGTATAATTAAAATTCTTGGGTATCATAGTTCTTCTTAGGAATTTGAATAATAAACCAATAATTGACTCAAATATGTCTATGAAATATTGGACTCTAAGGACTTATAGAAATAAAGTCAAAAATAAATTGAATTTTTTACTCTTCTTCAGAGATTTTAGATTTAGATTTTTGTTTTTGTTTTGATGCATCACAAATATGTACGTATGTACATGTATACATTTATTAAAGTAAAACTGTGAAATTAAATTTATGAAAATAATAAATAATTCGTGAAATACCTTCTTTTCCATTTAGGGTTTTTACTACAAACATTATATAAATATCAAGGGATATCATGAAGTTACATAAACAATAGTCTAACTTTTTTCTTGACATTCTTTATAGTGAATTTACCTAGAAAAACAATTAACATTACTGCCATTTTCAGAGGGATTATATTAGCACGCCCCTGCTAATCTCTGTCTAAAAAACATGCTTAATATGAAGTGTTAAATATATAAAATAATTGAAGCACCTTTTTGCAACCATTCCTTTTGTACTGAGCGTTAATAAATTACTCTGACTACATCTGTGCTTGATTTTTGAACGTCCAATTCAATTCATTGATAGAGGCAATACATTTTTTAACAACTACAACATAGATAATGTTGGTATGCTACTCGGTATAAACAATATTCTGTAGGCAGGACCGGTGTGTACGACGGGGTTGGAGGGATACCCACCATGGAGTTTTTGATTAGGAAATATCGGTTGTGAGTCGGAGTTTTTGGATTATTTATGTAATGACGGTTAAAAAGAAAATGTTAAATAAAGACTCATTGAAAACAAAATACAAATCTTTTTCTTGAAACTGGATATTTTTGGAAATAATTAAAAATATTTCTTTCTGAAAACCCGAAAAACCCGAAAAAACTGTCTGTAAGTAAGTATTGTCACATTTCGTGTTGTATTGGTAGAGTCTTTGGACCGGTTCTAAAGACTCTCAGCACTGATTAATCAATGAAAACACCGGAATAGTACCTTCAAGAAAATCCTAAGCACATTCCCGCTCAGCTACAAATTTTGTCAAGGCACGCCCGCTTATTTTTTAAAGCAATGAACGATGCTCATTTTTTCCCTCTTATAGGTGTATTTGAATTTGACAACTCTTTATGATTGCAATTAAATGCAATATATTGCAAATTCAAGTGTTCGTCGTCACAATTTGTGACAGCCATACATTATTTGCAATAGCTTATAATAATCCAAATGATTGGTTTAATTAAAATAGGTGTGTCAAGAAATTTTTATTTGTTTTTTGGTGTGCCTTAGGGGAAAAAATTGGGTACCACTGTCTTAGGTAATGTTGTGTCGGTCCTTATTTAGGAGCACGGTCCAGCCCTGTCCCATTTTTCAGAAGGTAAAATCGATCCCTCGTGACGTCAATGAGAGTCCTTTGCCTCTTTTTAATTATTCCGTTATATAATTAATAGAATAAATTATATAACTAATTAACAATATAATATGTTTCTATTAATAGGGAAAAAAATAATATTTTTTGCAAAACATGTGCAATAATCTTAATACATGTTGCATATATCTTATTGGTCTTAATACAACATGGATATTCTTATGATGAATTCCAAGGAGCGACGGTCTTAAGGACGGATAAGACCGGTTCTAACACTGGACAGGACTGAATAAATAAGGCCCGACACAATCCTAATTTAAGTGGACATATATTTTCGAGGTTTTATGCACTATCATCCAGTTAAACCAAAGTTGTCTCAAATTTTTGAAGTAATGTTTTTCTGAGGTCAATTTATTAGATAAAAATATTAGAAAATCGTATTTCAGTAGGGAAAATTCGTTAACAATAAATAAAGATTTATCTTTCAAAGGGTATCTCCATACAGGAAGGAGCCGGCGGTGTCTCTGAGTCTTGTTAGAGTGGCCTGCTACATGACAGGAAACCTCCTCAACCAAAACAGCAGAGAATAGCCGATAGAGCATGGGAAAAAAGAATCTAGCTGATCTAATATATAACTTAAACCGTCTCTTCTTTCAATCCTTAAAATTATTCTATAACTCTCAAATTTTTTGATGTTATCTCATAAGAGATGGAAAATGAAAAAGTAATACAGGAAGGTTATATAAAAGAGGGAAAATTTGAGGGATTTTATCGCTCTTATAAAATGATGGGCGTGCTCCCGCTCAAAAAATGTTGAGCGCTGCTCACGAATGCTTTTGAAATAAAGGACATCAAGGACCAAACTTTGTAAGTTGTTTTTTCCCGACGGATATGCAGGACGGAACAGGTCAGGACCGAGACTAAACTAAGGACGAAAACAAGAATGATCCCATTATGTGTTTCTCTTATAGTTTTCGAATGATATCCCCAAAAACGGATAATATGTAACATACTAACAGATAAATCGTTACTTTTCGATGGACTCCATTATCCTCTCTGTTTATCCTTAATGTAGATGACGTCGTTGTAGTTTTATAAATAAACATGATTCATTCTGCCTTCATTTGCTGGAAAAATAAGGGTACCTTTGTTTTATTACTTCAATAATCAATAATGGTTTATTGAATATAATTTTTTAGAGTTATACAACTTCCTTCATATTCAATACAATTTAATAAAACTCTACGAAATGATAGACAAAGTAGCTTCATTACTTGAAAATTATATTATGCATATTGTAAATAGCTTTAGTTTTGCAGTAATGGGGATTCACATTTTGAATTAAATTTTGTTTAAACTGTCTGATCGTGGTGAATTAAGGATAACAAAATATTTGAAACACAGATTAGTAAACACAATATGTATTAATATAGAATAAGAGAATGGAAATAGACACAAATCCCATTCCTTATATTGCAAGGAACTCCGTAACATACGTAATAACATATTTGTAATACGTTTTAGGGTCAGTTAAATATTCGCTCTTTGATTTGAAGGTATGAGGTTAGAGACATTTGATTTGTTGGTTCTATTTTAACGTGCACAAGTTCAAACTCCTTAGTATGAATGAAAAAAATGTTATTTATTCATTCGAACTGGACTATTTAGGCCCAAAAATGTCCGACATCAACAATGCGTATGTCCCGTGAAACCTCTTTTATATATTTATAAAAGGATAGGGGTTGTTTGCTCGAAAGGACAACTTCTGTTGGTAGAATAATATTAAAATTCCTGAGGTTTTTAATATCTTCTTCCTCTCTGACTACACATTTTCATATTTGTAGAGAGCTGTGGATATAAAATACAGAGAAGTGCTTTACAACCTATGCTTGTATTAGGGTGGGTCGTTTTGAAGGGATTTGATCAAAACTTGATTCATACGCCATATTCTTAGGATTTTTTCTATATTTGTAGACATTTTGATTCATGACCATGAAGTTGACCCGTATATTTCACCTCTAATAATAATCAAGTAGGATTCATATTTCATTGAAACATTAAAAAGGGTTTCACAAAGATGTATATGTCTTTAACTTTCGTTAAAGATTGTGTTATTTTCATATTTGTGAATCTAGAGTAAAAGTATAATACACTTGTTGACGATGAAGTCAAACATTTGCCGTATCCAACATTTATCATAATAAATGGTTACTCCTTTTCAATAGCTATCTAATCATCTTATCTTTATGATAGATTGAATAATAATTCTAATTAAGAAATACATAGACATTTTAAAAGTGTATGATGCTATGAATTGGGGACGACTGAAAGAGCTATTATTATTATTATTATGGTAGAACAAATTGAACTATTATTTTTTAACTCTTGATTCATATAGATAAATAGTTTCTTTTACGAACAAAACTGGAGCCCTATTTGCTTGTTATTATAGCTTAAAAATACCAGTTCAGTTAATGGTAAGGAATCCAATATTTGACATAAATGGTGCTTCTTAAATCCTCTAAATATGACGCTTGAATAAAGTTTGAGAGAACTTCCAAAATACCTTATATTTGCGGATTTTCTACTCACTCCACTTTGTAAATATATATAATTTTTAGTCAAGTAATAGACATTCCCTTCTTCAAATAAGTAAACAAGTTTGTTTGAGAAGGGGAAAGAACATCCTTTGGCTAGAAATGATTATTATTTAATGAAAGTTTTCTTTCTGTTTTCTAAAAGAAATAAAAAGGTTGAAACTGGGACAATAATACATTTTTTTCTAATTGGACATTTTTGTCTTTCTCGTCTCTATCCCTTAAAATTCCAGACATTTTACTGTCTATGTGTTTGTAGGTTTTTTAAATGTTCCTTTAATTGGTCAGATGGAGTTATACTGATTAAGTAGGGAGTGGTCCATTAAAAGCTGAACACTTTGAATTTGAAACTTCAACAAGATATTCATTAACAATAAAATTTCAACAAAATGTATACTATAAATAAAATAGCAGCAATTATGGTTTCCAGGTGGGGGCTGAAGGCCTCACATACGCTGCAATTGTAGTCATCTATCAGAGCGTCTCGAGGCTGGCTGAAAATTGCTTTGTGGGCCTTGGTGTTTGGATGATAGACACTTTAGGCCTTCCACATGACATTCACACAGAAAGGTGTAATCAAGGGGGATGTAGGGGGCTTAAAGTGGAGGCAAAAAGAGTTCAAAAGAGTCTTGTGACGAAGAAAATGATTTCTTTCATTGCTGGTGTCAAAAGTGGCCTCTCAACCCTTATAAGGATCTTACCATCCTCTTTTTTGATAGCTGTCTGAACAGTCTGGTGTGAAACCCCGAGATCTCTTGTATGGTTTTTCATGGACTTGAGGGGATTAGTATGGGCCGTTTTCTTTAACTTCTCCGTGTCTAGTTTTGCCTTTCTTGAAAGATAGTTCAAAGTTGTTTAATCATTCAACAAATCAACGTTCAGAAAACTAATCACGATGTTACCAAGGATCCCATGCCACCTTCTGACAGAGGTCATGAAACCCAGTAACCTCTGGAGTCCACGTTTTGCTACCAAACCCTGTATATTTGTAATTCATTTCAAAAAAATTGGACAGATAATATTAGAATGATAGTCTGGGAGTATTTAAGAGATAAATAGCAGTTGGTGTGATTGACTTATTTGGCTACTACCAGGTGATTTAACCTTTTTTCTGTTTCTTTTTGGAGGAAAGGCTGTTCCATACAATTAACCTAACGATGCGTAATAATAAGGAGCAAGAGGAGTTTAAAAATCGACAGCAAACAAGAAATGTAATCAAAGTTTTTGTTTTAGTGGGAAGGCGAGAGCAAAAAAAAAAAAAGAAATATAAAAACTACAAGCTCATTTTCCCATGGTTAACTATGATGGCTTTGTCATCCTTATTGTGATGAAAGTTTTGCTAAATAAAACCAAATAAAGTGTATAACTTTAATTTTTTTCTCCCACTGTGTTACAGTACCTTCCTACTGAAATGTAGGGCTGGCCTCGGCTATTGTAACAATATGTGACAACATAACTTCCTTTTTCCAAAAGACAATAAAACAAGTTTTATCAATCAGAAAAGTTTTATTTTATTTCATAATGATAGTACACATTTAAAGTTTTGTTTTACAAGGTTTTGTAAATAATTTGGGAAGGTGACGTTGTTGAATAAAATAAAAATTTTAATGCCTCGTGATTTTTTCATTTTATTTTGTTTCTCTTTCAATCTCTTTTCTTTAAGAGGTTTTACAGGAATATTTTTTAATACAAATAGTTCTTATCTACATAATTGGAGTTTATATATTTTTTGTATAGTTGTGGACGATTAGTCGATAAAATAATGAGTTTTTGGCGATTCCGCAAAGGTATTAAAAATGTTGGTTTTTCCAAAACACATTCTTGGTTTATGGAATTATTGAAAAAAAAATCCAAAATTAAAAATCCAATTTTCTGGAAAAAATTTCAAAAATCCACTGTTGTACGCAAAAAATTCAAAAAGCCATAGCTATTCAGAGAAAATTAAATTGCTTGGAAAAAATTGGAAAAATTAAATTTTTTTAATAAAAAATTGAAAAATTAAATTAAATTTGAAATATTAAATTTAAAACCAATATATTGGGGGGGGTGGAAAAGACGTCCTAATATTGATGGCAACATTATAATCAGGGACATCCGGAGGATTATATTTTTTTAGGGGGGGGGGGGTGATTTTGGGGTTTATGGAATTAGTGAAAAAAAAAAAAAAATAAAAAATTCTGAAAAAAATTGAAGCATTTAATTTATATCAATTTATTTAAAAAAAATTTCAAAATCCCCCGTTGTTCACAAAAAAAGTTCAAAAATCCATAGCTATTCAGAGAACATTAAATTTTTTGTTTTTTAAAAATTTGGAAAATTAAATTTTTTGGAAAAAGAAATTGAAAAATTAAATTAAATTTGAAATATTAAATTTAAAAAAAAAATCAAATGTAAAAATTTTCTAGTTAAGTGGACAAATTCCTTAATTTCCTCTAGCCCATTCTCTGCAAACGCCCCTGATAATGCCACTTTTCATTGTTATTATCTTTCAAAAAAATGGGAGGGTAATGTCTGTTTTGCAACCTACGTTCATCGGTGACCTAAGTTGCATCTGTATATTATTCTATAGATTGTTTGTAATCTATATAAATAAAGCAAAGTTTGTTTCTGTGTGGAGGACTCATTTTTAACAGCGAGCGTGTGTAGCTAAAGCTCAGCGTGTCATATTAAAAATGAAAGGGATGAGTATATATAAATAATGATGTAAGTGACATTATATAAGGTTTAACAGCAAGCGTGTGTAGCTATAGCTCAACGTGCCATATTAAAAAAGAAAAGAAAAGCAGAGTACATATATATAACTATAATGAGGATACCTTACTAACTCACTGATCCTCTACCTAACTCCCTTTTTTAATTCGTATTCAATATGCGTTCTCCCTATTTCCGTTAATATATTAATTCGTTTTTTTCTTGGAATATTAATTTTTTTTGGTACATTTTTGAATCTACAACTCATACCTTCAAAAAAACTTTGAGACTCGGGGAATCGATCTTTTTTATGAAAAAAATCAACTTATTTGCGAAAAAACTAACTTGCCTCCAGAATCAAGGAACTTGGTCTGATCAGAATGAAACATACCTGTAGATATTTATTAAATAGTACAAGGTAAAATATAGAATACGGATTATTCATCCAAAGTTAATCGATGCCTCTAATAACTAGGAGCAATTTTGGTACCTTCCGTTAGTTATGGATTTATGGCTCAAAATACTTGCGGGTATCAATATAACCAGGTAAATAGCCGGCTGTATCCATGTCCGAAGTTCAACTACTCCTGTCTATCTGCTTCCAAAAAAAGAACCCTTAAACTCACCCATTATAATAACTAAATAATTTGAATCAATCAAAATTCAGCATCAATTAATAGTTGAGAATTAAAATGAGCGATCTTTGTATTGACTAAGGCGTATGCCTAAGAGACCTACAAATTTTAATTAGTACAAATTTCTTATACAAGTTGTACAAAAGTACAACTTTTACACATCCTAGTTACTTGGCATTGATTTACTGTCAAAATAATTGAGAAAATATATAGTTATAATCTTTATCACTCCAAAATTGGATAAAATATTTTGTTCAATATTTAAAAAGAAGGATATCGACAACTTTTTCAATGAATTGAGCAGAACTGAATCCGTAACAACTTAAAAAGTTTTAAAAAAATCATACATTTATTTTTAATTTAAGAATGACAAGTTAAACGGTATATCATTGTTTTTTTCAAGAAAGTTTAAATATATTCTTTCCATTGGAACTTTATTCCAACAAAAAATACAATATAATTATATGAATATTATTAAAAAATTGATGTAATGTTTAATAAAATAATTATATAATGTAAAAAACATAAAAAAAGTTTAGATTTTACGTGTTAATATAAAGACCAACAAAAGTTCTCACTATACGCGATAAAACAATACTTTATAGGCAATTTTTGTATATAAAAAAATCATTTTAAGGGATAATTAAATAAAAGCTTTTGAAAGATTACATCTAGAATAAATTATTTTTAATAAATTCCTCTATTTTGACTAACATTTATTATATTTATAGGTACTCATTTTATTTTTATAAATAAAATGATCAGCTTCAAAGTCTGTGAGGAACCTTTTAAACACTGATTAATTTGTCTCACACCTTATATTTATAGTCTTCGACTGAATGGATTCTAAAATGTATCAAGGTTTTCTGTTTTGTATAAAGTTTACCTTTATACTTTTTACGTTTCAAATCAATTACTGATGGGGAATTTATAGGAATAGTGTCTCAAACAAATTAATACAAACGTCATTTATTAGTTCTACATTCAAAGCGGTCATGCAAGCTAAACTGAAAAAGCTACGGCTTAGTGCACTTTGAATGATAAAATTAAAAATGAAGAACACGATAAATGAGAAAGAATGGGTAAGAGGATCTTAAGATAAGAATATTCTATCGTCTTAAAATATTAATAGAAATACTTAAATTTCAAATTATTTATTATTTACCAAGGGGATCCCAATATTTCCTGAGATCCAATAATTTAAATTAGAATCTTATATTATGTATTATAAATTTATTCTTGTTGACAAAATCAATATTTATATTAATACTGAGAGTCGGTACATGACCAACTTTTTTTCTTGTTCAGTCCTAAGTGATTTGCCATTGGAAGATTTTCTCGTATGTTTACTTACAAAATCAGAATATCTCGTCCCAAAACTTGTTTTGTACAATGGCAGCAACACCAAGCATATTAAAAACAATCCCCAACACCTCACAAAACCTTTAGGGCCCCTCCATATTATACAAACTGAACCCATGAGTCTGGGGTTTATTTTGAAGCATTTGGAGGGCCCTAAATGCATTGTGAAGTGTCAGCGGTAGTTTTTAACCTTCTCAGTGGCCC
This sequence comes from Lepeophtheirus salmonis, assembly GCF_016086655.4. Lineage (NCBI taxonomy): Eukaryota > Metazoa > Arthropoda > Copepoda > Siphonostomatoida > Caligidae > Lepeophtheirus > Lepeophtheirus salmonis. Next base: position 2,510,332 of record NC_052140.2, read on the forward strand.
AATCGTAATTTTAATCAACTTATGGGCCTTATTTTTATTTTGAAAGGAACCTATATGGCTTGTGAATCAGTGCTGGCGGCTTTTAAATTTCTTAATGCGGGATTTGTCTGAAAAAGAAATATTTGTCGTAGACGTAAACCCCAGAGAAATTCCGGGACACGTAAAAATTATATATTTAAAAAAAAAAAATCCAAAACATTTTTTATTTAAAATTTAATTAGTTTTTTTTGAACAGTTTGGATTTTTCTCGATAAATTTAATATTTAAAATTTTTTTTTTTTTTGTGAAAACATTCCAACAACCATATTTAATCCTCCTCCCCCAAGGACGTCCCATTTAATCCTGCGGATATAAATTTTTGGTCTCAGATCGGTCTAGGTCTTCCAGAACGACACTCAATATTAATTTATATTCTTAATAAAATATATTTCTTAGAATAAAATAATTGGTCGATGACATCCAAGGAGTAAAATATCACTTGATTTCATTTCCCTCATTGTCTAACTCTACATAAGTAAGACTAATGTACAGACTCTTAAAACGTATTCCTCATCAAATAAAGTTTTCTAAATTTGTGGGTAACTTGACGATCATCACTCATTCCCTTATACACATTTTTTTATCACTATGAAGAAAATAGATCTAATTTAAATTGAAACATGATAAATTAGATGAAAAATTAGGTAAAAAGAATGCTGAAAATGCTTACATAGATATAGGCAAGACATACTTGTATGTGAAAATAAAAAATGAATTTAAAAAATAATATATCTATAATATTTTTGTAAATATTTGAAAATATATGCTCCTCAAAATTACTTTTATTTTGTGGATGTGTTTTTCAAAAGGAAGGAGGGGATGATTAGGATGGTAAATCCTAAGGCTTTTATGGCGTGTCGGTTTTGTTGTTATTGGCTACCCCATTTATCTGTACGCCGACAATGTATAGTTTTAATAGTTATAATATTTTTCAATGAGCTGGCCCTAGTTCTAAGTAACATGGCAACAATGTCTACTCACTGATTTGCAGCTAGTGCGCAAAACGTCTTAAGGAATTTTACCCTGCTCAGCTGCCACCAGGGATTCCTAGCTATGCCTGGAAACTACATTGTCTTCCCCCTTGGCCATAACCTCCGTTGTAAAGTGAAAGATTTATTATGGAGTTATGAATGCTGGATGGACTCAGTGTATGATTTAGGATCGAAATAGTTGCAATTTCTTCCTATATAATTGCTAGATAGAGAGTGGGGCTTGTGTATATTTCTTTAACCTCATAGTTGCTTACTATATTCATAGGGCTTCATAACGTTCTAGAAATAGAGTTGTATAAAACATTACCTACCAGTATTTAAAAAAAAAAACTTCTAAAAATGACATCCTGGTTGGAAGAATGTTTGGCTGAAGAATTGCTTAGCTATCCTTACTTGTTATTAGATCAGCTGCAAACAGCCATGAGAGGAAGGAAATAATCACAAATCCCGATTCCGTACTTAGATAAAATATCTGTAGACACAAATTACTCCCATCTCGATCCTCAATTCTATTCTGAGTCCAACAGGGACTTATACAAACAATTCCTTAGTCTTACTCTTTGTCTTTTCATGAGCACACATATTGTGATTACTTTATACTGAGATGTTCTCTCTTCTAAAATTAACGATCTATGAAACCAGGGTTGGAAGATTAAAAAAACACTCGTCATATTCCCAATTAGAAAAAAATATCAAATGCGTTAAAACCATATATCCATACTCATAGTACCTACCCCAAAAAAAAGTTTAGGCCTTATCCTTCAAAATTTAAGCCCTTTTTGGGCACCAGTTTCACCCTAATGTTCGTGCGTACATTCTATGAGTTAAGTTTTCATGTCCATCCTCGGGAAAGTTTAGGATCATAAATAAACAAAGTAAGAAATTAACAAACAAACTGAAAGTTTCTTTGACTTTAAGAATGACTTGGAAAAATCTTTGTAAAGGGATTTAAGGATGTTTGTTTTACATAATGTGTAGAACAAACATGTACTACCATTTGTGGATGAGGTTGAATGTGCCTTTATACATTAAGCTGTTTCATAATTGCCGTCACAATGGAATTTCAAATTGAATTAACGACTTTGAATTTTAATTATCGGTCATCAAATAAAGGTTCAACACGTAAAAATACTAGTGTGGTTAATTTGAGTTGTATGCAACGCATTTTTGTTCAATTTAGAATTTCAATAATTCGTAGACAAATAAAAGGAATATGACTACACTTGTATTTTCATATTTTTAACAACACTCGGAATATCCTAGGGGATTATTTGCGGACAACTGAGCTTTATAACCATTTTATTTATATAAATATTTGACTATTTAGTTATTTTATAAAACTAGATGTAGTATACGGCATTGCCCAGATTAATTAGGCGTCGACGAACAGACAAACGTTGTCTCAATAATATAAATGATAAATCCCTAACATATCAATTCTAATGGCGTGTTCTCTCCTCAAGCATGAAAGAATAATAATAAAAGTTTTGGGAAAAATAATAATATGATGGGATAACTGATGAGTACTTTAGTCTCTCGAGCGCTTACTAACAAAAACAAAGAAATCAATGTTCCCCGTATGCTAAATATAAAACGCTAGAGAGAGTTGATTGCTTTATAATATTAAAATCTTAACATGTGCCGAAAATGTCCATGAACTATAACATGATATAATATATTGATGAGAGATCAATATCATACACACACAGAAAGAGTACTCTTGTTATACATTGCACAATCCTGCAATATTTCATTAATATTACCCCATTAATATTTCTTAAATCAAAAATGTCTATATGATTTGCATGAGGGAGTACTATACGCAGAGCACCCTGTTTACACATTCGATGCCCTATGCGCACGCCTATAATATTTCATTAACCATATATATAACTATATATGGATACATGATATACATCAGGGAGCACTATATACAGTGCACCGTTATATGCCTGCCTTAGTTCAGCAATGCGACAACATTGGTATTTCTTATACCTAAATATGGTATATGAACACTATTTAGCCCGCACCCAGTGACTCGATTTCATATAATCCTACAGACAAACAAACTTTGCTTTATTAATAAAGATAATTATTATTTAGTACGAGTCAAAGCGTTTACTTGACTTTAAATTTTTAATAATAATCTCTCAACAAATAAAGGGAATAGAAATGGTTTAAAAACACTCATGCGCATCCTTCATATAGGCCACATCTCATAAATATTATTTTTCAACAATAGCTTAAACTGATGCAAATAATGAGAAAAAGATGTCTTATATATAAAAGTCAATTTTGACTGCAATTCTGAAACAGTCTAATTTACATACATACAACGTTAGATTAAAAGAGAGGAGAAAACAATTATCGATTTTGTTTTGTTTTGTTTGAAGGAGTTACGATGAATACAGCAAGGGCTTTTGTTCTTTTATCATCTGCTTTGTTATCATACAATTAAATATTATGCATACACATATTTTTTATTTTGGAACTAATTATGATTTTGAGAGAGAGAGAACGAAGGAAAGTCATCTAACAATGGTCCAGGCTCATCATCCTGTAAATAGTAAACGATAGTTTGAGCAGGCATGGATGATGATTGAAGGAATCAAAAGAAAGATTAGTATAATTATTTGTTTAACTCACCTCTAACACGTCCTTACCTTTACTGTATCACGCAACCTTTCCTACAAAAAGAAATGAGGGAAAAACGGACCAAAATCACTTGGTAGTTAGCCAAATAAGTCAATCACACCAACTGCTATTTGTCTCTAAGGTTATCCCAGACTATCATTTTCAAATTATTTCTCCACAATTTTTAAAATGAATTACTTAGATATCCTACATATTATTAAAATCATGTATGTCTGTGTGTGTTTGTGTGAGACGAATGTCCCGCTTAGAAAAACAATGATAAAAACGCATTTACTTCAAAAACAGAGACAAATACAGACTTTAGGCATAAAATATAAGTTGTTCAGAATTATGAGTTACGTACGCAAAATCATTTTCAATTCTGATCAGAGCAGATTCCTGGGCTCTGGAGGGCAAGCTATTTAATAAGATCATTCGTAATAAAGGGAAAAAGAGTATTACCAAGTTTGTATTAGTATTCTTAGTACGTGCATAGTAAAATATACGATACGGGTAGATCCTAGTATCTACATAGGTATAATCGAGTTTGTGTCTATCTGTGTACCTTATGGGTGGGCACACTGTTGAGCCTAGGAGGATGAAATTTTGGATGGCTGTCTCTTTTAAATCTCGTCAGGCGAAAAAGGGGTTGCTGATTGTTTGAGGCCATATAAGGACTGCTTATTTTATAGCCAAAACACAAAAAGCGTTTTTTTGCACCTCAAGGAGAGTAGATGGTGGGTTTTAAGTTATAAAATTGGCGTCTCAAAAAAGAACTTTACGAATAACTACGTTTTCTAAATTTATTCAAAATCAAAAAAGTTATGGGCAAAAAAAAAAAAAAGAAATCGGTGAAAACTGCAATTTTGTTTTTTTGCAAAAAAAAAACAGATAAAAAAAACAAAAAAAATGAAATTCCATTCAAATATTAGATTTGTAAATAAAATAAAGTTTCTAGAAATTTGTAAGGAAATTTGTTTGTACACAAATTTAACAGATAGAAATTGATGTTTAACTGGAATCAATATCTGAATTTGTTTCATTTTTTTTTTTTTTCATTAAACGTCAATTTTCAATTTGTAAGAAGAATTGTCAGAAAACGATGCCTTCTGTTCATAGAAACTTAAACATTAATATTACAAGCCTATTATATTTTCAATTTCCGGAACATTTTATTACATAACTTTTGCAAAAATGTACCAGTTATCAAGTGTTATTTTTTCGAGAACATTATAATCATTAACTTTTATGCTTTTGCAAGTATGAAAAAAAATATTGGTAGGTTTTGCGTTTCTCTTTTTCAATCCCAATAAATACTATTTACTATTTATTTTTGCAAAATTAGTGAAAAAAGTTTTTTTTTGCAATTTTCTTTGTGAATTTCGATTTACCATTTTTTTCACAAAAATCTAGACATTAAATATTTGTCGTCCAAAATGCCTGAAACTTGAGTGAGTAACCAAATATTTGTAAAATGTTTAATGTCAGTTCATAAAACTCCATTTTGGAGTTGTTGGATCAGTCCTAGAACTGATTGCCCTATTAGTTTTTTTCCCCGCCCCTTTCAGTCTTATTTTTTATCAGTCCGATCTTTTTTACTATTAAACGGTCCCAAGAAAGGATACATCGGTCATTCAGTACTATGCTCCGAGCTATTTTTTTATTTTCTTCACTCATAGCTAGGATGGAAGAATGATAGAATGTATAAATGCTAGAACGTATAATAATAAGTTCTAGCCACACATCTCCTACAAGTACATATCTTGTCCATTATAAAGAGGTTATGAATTACGATGTAACTTCAGCGACTCAAATGAGGTACTTAGTAATAACTACGAAATTTTTGCTGGTGTAGTTTCTACAAAAGACCAATATGGACTAACTAGGATCGTACTAGTAACTAGGACTGACAAATTATAATATGACCAGTCTGATAGGAATGCAGTTTTTTAGACGGATCCAGCACTATAGCTCAATAGTCCATTTCACAAAAACTCTCACATCAACGTACTCAAACGACTGTTACATAACAACTGGTCGTCCAAAATGGCTGAAACTGTCGTGAGTAACTGTCAACTAGCTTTTATTTTTATTTACGAGTACTACCATCTTCAGGGTTAGGGTCGAAAACTTTTCAGGCCACCCTCATACTTGCATATATTTCCCTGCAATTGATGCTACATGACAAAATATAAAGGTATCTCATAGACATGGATAAATTGAGAAATAAATCTTTTACCTGCAAGGAGGAAAAAGAAGGTAATTGGAAAATAAAATTGTTACTTTATTTTGGTAGCCAGAGAATGCTTAATAGACAGAGTACTGACACTTGATTAATCAATGAATGCATTTGCTTTGACATATGTTCTTCTTAAAAAGAGTGCAACAAAATATTTGCCTAACTGGTCATTACAATGGACAAAAAATCCAAGATAAGATTTATTCATTAATCATTACCAAGGCTTGTCCACTTTGTCTTCGATAACAATCGTTCTCTTTGCTTTAAACGGTAATCTTCTTACAATACTAAACCGGGATCAAATGGATGATTCTGTACTTGATGATTATTTTTTATTTTTTAATACAAATAAATTTGTCTCTGAAGTGTTATAAATTTAATTTTCAAAGTATGCGTCTTCGCTAGCCACACATTTTCCCCATCTTTCAGGCAATCTATGGATCCCTTTTCAAAAAAATTGTTCCTCCTTGGCTGCAAAACAGCCATCGATCCATTTTTAGGATTCAGCGTTAGAAACGAAGCGTAAATCATTGAGTGCGTGGCCCATCGATGCAAACAAGTGATAATTGGAAGGCTCCAGGTCTGGCGAGTAAGTGCATGAGCAAGAGGTTCCTAGTTGTACGATTCAACATCCTATATATCCAATCCTGCGGCCGCCCCTTGACCTTTGAATTCCATTCTCAAGAGGCATTATTTCTCTCAATCATTTTTTCCTTTTATTTCTACGGCTCGCTAATAAGTTGACTTTTCTTATATTCTGTCCCATTAAGAAAGAAGGTAAACCTTTGAAATAATGTGATTTTCTTATCCCAAATTGAGAATGATATATAAAGTTCTTGAAGGATATATCCCTTTTTAACCTTTCAGACTTTTAGTTATCAAAAGAAGTTTTTTTTCTTTTAAACTTTCTGAATTAATTATTTTTGAAGCTATAAGCCTCTTAAGAATATAAAAAAACCATTTTTAACTTTAAACATAGGTAACTCAAGTTCTCAATATGATAAAGACATTTTAAAAAGGTTTTTGGAATCTTTAACCAATAGGAATTCAAATATATTAATATCATTGAACACCACAACCTTGTCAAAACTTTGCATTTTAAAAATGATAAAAACTTTATGACCTTTGTCTGAATAATCAGAGTCGTATGAACAAAACTAAGGTCATATTTGGAATCAAAGGAACAAATTCTACAAAATAAGGGAATTGCACAATAACAACATTTTTTTGACTTTATTGGATTGTAAGTTATTTAGGTATTAGTAATTTGAAACAGGCGTCTTCATAATAGGATAATAATATGTGATAGTAAATCTATTGCAAATAAATAACCGCTCCTTAAACCATAGACACCATGACGTAAAAATTAAATTTATTTAGATATTTGTAAAGATTATGTAACAATTTCAATTTACATACATTTTAGAACATATGTTTGTATTAATCATTACATATGAGTCTAACTATGAATTTATCGTTTCCTGGGAAATTGCCTTTAAAGTGGATGCATTGGAAATATGGGGATCTCCGAAAGTAAATTTCATATGTGGAAATTTCAGTACTTTTTTTTATAATTTAAGAATGACTAATCCATTTTAAACAAGTCTTACCTACCAGTCATATATATTATATTATATTATTTTTCATTTTTTTGTAGACTTGCAGTCCCGTTGTTTGAATTCCGTAACCCGATCCGACACAAAATAAAAAAAACTTAAGTGATAAAAGAGCTAATTTTTGGTGGAGTTGTAAAAACCGACCCCCGGGCTAAATGTCAATTCAGATTGCATATGTAGGAGTTTCTGCTTAAGACGATACACTACTAAATTTGCCGTTGAAAATGATGTAGGTTTGTGATTGGCTCTTGTCAACCAATCAGTTAGTCTATTGACATTTAGAAATTAATTATAATAGAGAATGATTAAGCGTTTCATACCGATTATCATCATAGCAAACATGAATCCGACACCTCAGATGTAGCGCAAGGGGGTTATTTTAGCCCTTTATCACCTAGGCAAGACATTGACTGAAATCAGCGGTTATCTTGGTGTTTCCAGGCAGACTGTCCAATGGTCCTTGGAGAGGGGGATTACAAAGGCTTTTGGAAGAGGGTTTGTCCACGTATATCAAGGATAGATGAGACTGTGTAGGCTGTCAAAAATGTCCTTGAGAAGGAAGGCCACGATCGAAGGACTCTCATGGGGAAGAGCACCATAAGGAGGCTTATTCAGGGGGGATCAAGGCCTTAAGAGTTACAAGAGGACACACAGACAAGTCCTAAAGACAATCGATTGCGAGAAATTACAGCAGGAAAAAAAAAGCTTGAATCGCCTGAAGAAAAAGATACATAGAGTAGTCATCATGGACTTGAATGTGATGCCCTTTTCCCTAGGTGAGTTGGTGTCAACAGAGACAGGCTTTTACCTACCCTCAGCATTTGGAAATTCCCACCACGCACACTACGGGAAGGAAAGGAAAATCACCACCTGAAAGTGATTACAGTGGTTGGATCGGATGGACAAAAGTACGATCTTGTCGTTCTTGAACCAGGTCAGAGATTGAATTCAGCCACCTACACTAATTATTTGAGAAATGAGATCTTCCCATGGGCTAGGAGGACATACGGAGAGGCTGCAGCAGGATGGTGCCCGTTATTACACCTCCAAAGTCACGCAACAGATGTTGATAAAAAAAGATTCTGGCTTCTTCCCTAAGGAGTGTTGGTCTCACTGCTCACCTGATGGTGTACTATTGGACTACACACTATTTGTGCATTTCAAAGTACAGTCTCAGTTACACCCAATTTAGGAGCATGGTAGTTGACGCTTGAGCCGAATTGTACCAGAGCTTCATGAAGAAGAGCTGTAAAAGGTTCAAGGTCAAGCCCGAACAGATTGTTACCGACAACAGTGGATGGATTGAGTGACAATAATATCTCTTAATCTAGCTTACATGTATTGAAAGTAATAAAATAGATACTAATGCTTCTTCCAAGTTATTACCTTTGGTTTGGCTTAAAACCAAGGGGTTCGTCTTAACGAACATATCTGTATTATTATTATAAGTAACTAATTAAATGCAGGATTGCCCAGAAATGTTCCATAGCTGTACAACCAGGAGATTCCGGGAGATAAACTCTAGTAGATATACACTTAAATCAACTCTGATATTGATTTGAATAGTCACATACACAATGAGGAAAAACTCCCTCCACAGATTCCTTTATAAGGCAATATTACTAGTTTTCAAGTGCATAACATTGATATATTTGTCATATAGTATGAAAAAGACTTACTCCAAAATACTCACTCCCCCCAAATAAAGTATAAAAATAATTTATTGTTCTGGAGAATGATATATAACTTTATTGGGATTTATTTGAAGATCCCTCACGAAACTTGTTTTATATTCATCTAACTATTTTGATAATTGAAAAAGTATATTTAATGTCCCTCGTAGATAAATATCAGTAGTATCCATATTTCATCATCATGATCTCTGACTAAGACGGAGAGTTCCCCTGCTACAACCTTCGTAACAGTACAAAACATGTGTTGCATGTCCACCTGCTCTTGAATATCATCATACTCCTTGGTCATTTGTCCGTTTTTCAAACAAACAAAAAAGTAAAATATCAGTGGTCAGGGAGTGTAATGCGGCTCATGACAGCCAGAGTACACTTCTCTTACTAAGAATAAATGCTTAAGGACAATAAATATCAGTTATATAATAATATAACAAAAAACATCCGTTGTGACGTCATTATGGTTTTTATTTTTTAATGATTCCATTATACAATATACTATAAAAAAGAGTAAAAATATAATATGGTTGTATTAATGAAAACACCGTTTTAGATGTTACATTCTCAAGAAATAAATTACATATGATATCAGCGTTAGAAAATAAAAAAGTCGCCACCGATTTCCAGGACATATTTTATACACTGCAATTTAATAACTAAGGGGATCTATAGACTGGGATAGACACCAATTTTTTACCTGTTCAAGTGTAGTACCAAAAACAAAAAAGAATAATAAACTATCATCAAAAATTTAGGAATAACCAAATATGATCGATTTTTTTTATATATTCCTTTAAAATTGAGACCCTTTAAAATAACGTAAGGTATAATTCTGCATTATCAATGATAAAAAAAAAGAATAATAATCTTAAGCAAAATTTGGAATTTATTATTTTGGATAAAAAGGAGTTATCAAGAATATTCAAATAAAGTTTTTTTTCGGAAGACAGAGGATAATTTAGCAGCTTTTCTTCGTTGATATGATGTTAATTCTTTTTTCCACTTCAGACTTACAAAGTTCCTGATATTGACATTGAATACTTTGCATGAAATCTTGCTCAATAAATCCTGGTACATTTTTAATCTAGAAGTGAGAATGCACTTTCATCGCCATTAATTCTTTGGATCGCCGCACAATTGAAGATATATTACTAGCAAATGAAGCGTTGAACAACTTTTTGATTAAATCTCGGCTTTTCAAAACGCTACTTAGGAAGTTGTGTATGTAAGTAACTGACAAAAAGAGCACATTCGAAGGAGTAAAAAGTTCTCCTCTATTAGTCAACTCAAATAATCTGTTTTATCAGCTTCTTCTTCGGTGTTAGCTAGAGTATTATTGACATCGAAGGAACTCTCTTTAATTAAAAGATTCTTGGAGCTAGAACAATATTTTTTTTTTTAAAGACCGACCTTGCAATGAACTCACCGATGTAGTAAAGAGTTGAGATCGGTGGTATCTTCATTGGTAAACCCAATTTTTGGTGTTAGAGATGTTAAACACCAAATCTAAGTTCACATTCCAAATCATTGGTGTCTTCAAATATTCCGGACAACTCGGTTATTGGAACTTTGGTATATTTTGCAAAAAGTTCTAGAGCGCAGTATTTTTTTTCTGCTTGAAGAAGTTGTCTAATTGAGATGAAATAGTTTGCTCCAGCCATCCAAAAGAACGCGACCACTTTGACTTTTTCTTTTAAGTTATTCAATAATAAAAATAAGAAATTCTTCTTTTTCTAGTTCTATGCTTTTCAAAAGAGACAAAAGGTTTGGGATTTGTAAGCTCTCTGTAAGTATTCCATCTTTCTTAACCAAGTGGTTAAGACGATGAGTAGGTACAATGGAACCTAGGAGAAAGGCTTTGAAGTTTAGATTTTATTTTTATACTGATTCCTCCTTCTACCATAGGCATAGAATATCTAAATTTTTGGGTTCAATTTGAAGAATTTGAAATCCTTTAGGCAGAGTAATGTTCCCTTCTGAAATGAAGAAAAAGAAACCGTGACGTTCATCTAGACCCTTCTTGAATCAATAAGTGATTCTAAACAAAAAACAGAGATGACAACCAGATTCATGAATTACCTTTCAATGAGGAGCTGACAGTTTCAAATAGAGGGATTTTTTCAGCTTTGAAAAAAGCTTTAGACACTGACGCTGTCCTTTCTTTCTCCTTCTCAAAGCGAGAAGCTGAAGTGGCCGTAGAGGATCTTCTTGATTTGGGAGAAGGGGATAGATAACTGGGTTAGTTGAGCTATATCTAAGGATGCCTCGTTGAAGACAATTTAGCGCTGCTGGGGGTGATCTCAAGAACATCATCTTCTTTTAAGCAAGGCTTATACGCTTTCCCATCACAACACAACCACACAGTACAACAAAGGCGTTTGGCATGGTTAATAAATCCCCTTCATGATTAACTAAAGTATCTATCAAAGAATCCAAATGGATGCCCCTTGAAATTAAATAGAACTCACGTTATAGTCAACTTTTGAAGAGAAGAAGGAATATTTCATCAACTCGTAGTACACTAGAAAAGTAGAGGGAAATATGTAGGAAAAATAGTGACTATTCCAGTTATCCTTGGTAATAACATTAACTCCCTTGCACTTCACTCGTCTCTCCCTACTCAATTTAATAATATTCTCATGTACCTACACACATATTCCCCCCTAATCAGGGATTGAATATAAAATCACTTAATGATTTCAAATTATCTAGGTGTCATGCACATAGCCTTTCGTGTTAAAAATCAATGACCTATCTTGTTATGCACTCACTTCATAAATACACATATGATAATGATACGTTAGGGTGAGGCTCTGTCCAACAAAACTTACACTTTTGATTAGAGTGGGTTGGATATCAGAATTTGAGAAATCAAATAATGAGGAGTATTGATAAATTTGTAATAGCATGAATGACTAATCCATCCCATATTTAACTTTTAGGATGATATAGCGTATTGTGGAGGTTCCTCAACTCAGTTGACAGTTTATTTATAGATATTATATATTTGTGGAATTGTGGTTGGTCATTTGATTCCTTGCTATAAGTTTGCTGATACTAGGAACACACGTTCGAGAACAAAAGGTGGAACGTACATACAAAAAGTAGGCATTTTGCACTCAATATATTCGCTCAACTATATAGTATTAGCAGTAGACTTCTGGAATCTTGTAGAATAAAAATAATCCTAGAATTCAATTCTCTATCTAAAGTATTGTCTTCAAACAACAATAAATTTACAAATGATACCCATTAGAATTGATAATACTAATAATTCCATAGTTTCAAATTTAACAGAAATAAATTTACTTTTTGTCTTTTGACACTATGTCCCAGCACGAAAATTGACTCTTATTTTTAACGCATAATAATTAAATGCTATAAGTTTGCTTATTATTGAATTAAGTTATTATTTTTTTGTTCTACGAATCAAATTTTCTATTCAATATCGTGTTTATTATCTTTATCCTTCAGAGAAAATATAAAATATCTTAATCTTTTCAACCATAATAAATAGTTACCCTCATCAAAATAAGTAGAGTGATTTTATCTTTACGGTAGAGTGAATAATAAGGGCTATTCATCACGAATAAAGAAATCAATTGTATGTAAAAAAATAGGCATTTTAAAAGGTTATGTTATGAATCGGGGAATCTCTGAAACACACTTTTTTGAGCTCATAATTTGCGAAAATTATTTGTACACCAATACACAACTCTTCTTGAATCCCCAATCTTAAAATTTGAAACACGACCCACCCTTCTGCGTATGAGCCTAACGAATAGAAATAACATATAGTTATTTCCCATGAGCACAAACCCCATAAAATGTTGGAAAAAGTTACGAAAAACTATAAAAATGATATTTTTGTGTTTCTAAATGTGTTTAATAATTTATTTACTAGTATTCTATTAAAGATAAAAATTAAAAACCCATCCCTAAAATAGTATAGAAGAAAAACATATTATTGTGTAATAGTTACGATACATCGATCTTTCAGTCCTACGGGCCTAGTATGATGGGCATGTTAAAAAAAAGCCCAAAAAAAACAACAGTTAATCAACCTGGTTGATGGTTGAAAAATTAGGAACTTTTTGAGTAAGATCCTCAGCCAGGGGCGTCCACAGGATTCTATTTTTTTCAAAAAAATACAAAAATAAAATTTTTTTTGAAAAATGACATATTTTCGTATTAAAATTACTAAAATTAATTTTTTGGAAAACAATTTGAAAAATGACATATTTTCGTATTAAAATTACTAAAATTAATTTTTTGGAAAACAATTTCAACTATTAATTTTTTTGGGAAAAAAATTACAAAAAATCTATAGCTATTCTCAAAAAATTATTTGTTTTTGGAAAAAAGTTTCAAAAATCTACAACTGTTCACAAAAAAAAAAAAATAAATTTGAAATAATAAATTTTTCGAAAACAAATTCAAACATTCAATTTTTTTCAAAAATCCATAGTTATACTCAAAAAATTAAATTTTTCACAAAAAATTTCAAATAAAAAAATTTTCGTAATTTTTTTCAAATATTCCGTTTTTTCAAAAACTCATAGCTATTTGCAACAAATTATATTTTCTGGAATAAAATTTCACATATTTAATTTTTTGGAAAAAATTTCAAAAATCCATAGCTATTTGCAAAAAATTAAAAATACAATATAAAATATTAAATTTTCTCGTAAAAAGCAAAAATTCTCCAAATTGGGGGAGGGCTACAATCCCTCCAGCTCACCCCCTTCGGACGACCTTGTCACCCTAATGTAACGTTACCTGAAAAAGTCATCGTCAGCATGTTTGTTTCCTTGTATATTTCGATACATAACTTTGATTCATTTCTTCTTCATTGAATAAGAGAGACTTGTTTATCTACATATACATATATACGAGTTGATGGATGAGGGAAACATAATCAAGGGAACTCAATCAATTGATGATTTTTCTTTCTTTCTTCCTTCCTTATTTCTTTCTTGGAGGTAGACATAAGTCAATCAGGGAAATGCAAAGTCATTATGCGTTTGTAGTGAGTACTCGTATTTATCCTTCTTGGTTAATGATAATGCCTTATTTATCTACCATCAGACTTCACAAATGATGAGGTTTCATCTTTATTTGCCTGAAAGGAGGGGTAATTGACTTACAAACATACATAGGTAGGTAGAAATGTAAATCCTAAGCATTTTTATGGATTTGAGTTTTATTTGTTGTCGTTGTTGGGAACTTAAAGAGTGGTATCATCAGTCATCAAAGTCCCATGTATATAATGGGCGTGTAAAAGAAAAAAAGAAGAGAAATCGAAAATCAACATGATAATCCTGACAATTAGAGGAATGTTTTGAAGGAGAGTAGCTACAATCAGCTGTGGCAAGGGAGAAGTGGGATAAGGTATGTAAATAAAATATATACCTATATATATATACATAAAAGAGGAATGTGAAAGCCATAAATCTCAGTTTTATTAAAATAAAACTTTCCAATATTAGCTCTATAAATGTAATCACATGCCTCTGTTTTTATATAGGTATATGTTGGACTAATTAAATCTAATAAATGTGGTTTTTTTTTGAAGAATGAAAATATGAGTATTGACCTAAATACTCATATTTCATGTCATGGTAGTAATTTCTACCTTCTTCTACCACTTTTGTAAGGGGGTGTAATTGAGTATACACTTATAGGTAGAGATGAAAATAGTGAGTATAATGGGCATGTTATAAAAAAAGAAACCGAAAAACAACATGGTAACCCTGACAATTTTAGTAATATTTTGGAGGAGATCAGCTACAATCAGGAGGGGCTAAGGAAAGAAACAAGGTTAAAGGCAAGAATGACTCAGACGTTGATCCTCAATTCTACTCTGAGTCCAACAAGTACCAACAATTATAACTCCGGAACAAATACTCCCGGTCACTTCACTATTCAGGAATTAAGTAATAATAACAACTGCTAAGGAAAAGTAAATTCATTCTTCAGATTACCAATTCCTAAAACCGGGCTGACTAAAAAATTCACACGATTTACAACACTACTTATAGGTCTATAATATTACATGACTCAGCTACGTTGCTCCATTATTTTCATTTAAAACTCTGAACACAAGTAGAAAAATAGACCTTTTAGGGGCATGAAGCACTGCTTTGAAAATTTAAATAAAAATTCATGCTCTTGAGATCCCAAAGCCTGGGAAAAAGGACTGAAACAAAATATAGAAAAAATTTATTTTCATGGATCTCGTGCTTTTCTGTTTGCATTTTTTATATAAACATATATTTACATTAAAATGTTTATCGGACAATCCTTAAGAATGTATATTTTTGTTTTCTCTGGAAGCACTTCAAGAGAAAGATTAAGGGATACTTCTTTTTGTCAGTGTTCAAAAATTCATTTCTATGTATGCTTTCATGTTTTTGGTTTAATACTAATCAATGAATGTAGCTTTCACGTGACTCAGTATCTAGTACAGATATGGAGGACAAATATTTGTAGCATTTTTGAACTGGGGTATTCAAGACGAAGGTGTCGTAAACCAGTCCTTTTTTTTATGGAGTCAGACTTGCCCTGAACTCGGAAACCTATGAGTAATCATTCCTACTTTTTCTAGTTTGGAGAAAATCAAGAAAATTATGTTGTTTTACATTACATTTGATTAATCTTTTATAAAGTAGCGTTGTGTATTATATTGCATTTTAATAAAAATAGAAATATTTTTTGCAAAATATCTACAATTCTCTTAGTAAATATTACATAAATCTTAATTGTCTTAATAAACCATCCACATGTTTAGGAAAAATTCTAAAAGAACGGTCCTAAGGACCGATAGGACCTGTCCTAAAACTGGACTGGACATGCCCTACTATACGAAAACCGACACAGCACTATATCCAATCTAAAAGGTATGCAATATATGTATTGTGTGCTCTATACTTGCTTTTACCCCAACATAGTGCTAAGTGACCATGGTGAATGAGATATTTAAAAAAAATGCCTTTTATCTGAATGTCAGATATTCCCCAGAAAATATCTGACTTTAAAATTAAAAAAAACAAAAACAGGTGTACTATGTAATTTTAATATTAAACTGCTATATAAAAGTAATAAATCAGAAAATTGAGAAATAAACCCATCATATTGACAAGGGATTGAATTGGACTGGTGGGTAATTGAGCTCAGAATAGTAGTTATTTGGTTTTTGGACTCAAAATTGCTCATATTTTATTATTATAAATACTTTTTTTAATGTTATACTGTATCTTAGAAAAATAAGAAGGGGATATGTGTACAAAATTTGAGACTCATTGATCTTCTTTTTTTTTTTAATCATCATTTCAATATAAGTAGGCTTTATCAAATTTGATATTATTTGGACAACAATTCAGAAACTCTTGAGCAATTTTTTTTTTTACAGGCATATCTTTTTTATATTGACACTTAATTTTTAAGTAATAGAGCACAATATGAGTGCAAATCTTGTGATTGATAGATCCACTTTTTTATTTATACAAAAAAAAATCATTTCAATAAAAGGAGGTGTTCAAATTCGGGGACAAACTCAAACTTTGTGTCTTAATGGGTTAAAACAAAAATATCGTGAGAAATCCAGGAAATTACGTTTATTATTATTTTTTACCAACGTAGAACTTGAGTCTATACTCAGAACCATGAGAATTCTGACTTGACTTTAACCTCGGATCATGAGAACTCGGGCTTGATTTGAAGTAAACTCGAATACAGCTTTGATTCAAGGGCACTTAAAGGTTGGGAAGGGTAGGGGGTATATACTAGAGTTACAGGGAGTCGGGTGTGAGGAGGCATGCCCGCACTCCCAACTTCACTCATAGATATTAGGGCGTCAATTATACTTTCGATTTATTATTCAATCCATGACAATGTATAATATTGTCTGTATTACTTATTAATAGTAATAATATACATAAATCGTCATTGTTCTCGACCTCAAATGACCTTGGAAGTCATTTTTATATACCTATAGTTACTTTAATTTTACATACATTTTTAATATATTTTATAAAATTGGCTAAATTTGTATTTTTCAAAAATTGGTCGTTAAAGTGAATCATATAATCTGTCAGTATATATGTAATTCATTTAAAATATTTCTACACGAATTTCGAACTAAAACATGCATCTAGCATATTTTGAAATAAATAGCTAATTTTGCTAATAATAACTAATCAGTGAAATTGTTTGGCTGTGATATGCTAACGAACAGACAAATAGGGAGAAGGTTACATTTAATTTAAATATGTACTAAATATTATCGTTCTTTTACAATATTGAATGCTCTGACAAATATATTTAAACACTTTTGATATTTTATTAAACAAAATTTGTTAATTCAAATAAAAAGCTGTAATGTGTAGTTTTATGAATGATATTAAAACAAAATGGCGCTTTATTTCTAACCTCTAAATATTCATTAAGATCATTCAAACCTTGCCAATCGTATTTTTTTTATAAATAAAAAAGAAAACTTATAAACCTTCAAATCTGTACTTTTTTGTGTAAAAAATAAAATTATTTACACTGTACATAATTATCTAATCTTTTGAAAGATTGATGACGTTAGATACAAAAGAGTGTAGAAGATATGTGAAAAATGAATGTTTATCTAGGACTAGTAATTGATATGCAATGTGCATGCTAATCTCCACACACTCATATTGAAATAGTTTCTCAAATTAAGGGAGAGAGAAGATAGTTGACACACTTCCATTTTTTAGTAAGTCTCTACGAGTTGTGCTTCAGTATTTTCGTAGAATAACACATGGACTCAGGGGCGTCCACAGGATAATATATATATCTTTTTTTTTTTTTTTTTGGGGGGGGCTTTTTGGAATTATTTTGCAAAAAAATAGAATTAAAAAAAAAATAATTAATAGTTATTCACTACAAAATTTTTAAAAAAAATTGAAATTTTTTCAAAAATTTATAGCTATTCAGAAAAAATTAATTTTTTTGAAAAAAAAAAAATTCAAATATTACATAAGATAACAGTAATTACACTGTAGTTAACAGTCTTTATAACAGTTATTCATTTTTCCCCACCAAAATCATATAACAGGCAGGGGATATTAACAAGGGTCTTAATTCAGGTGTACCATATGACTCGCTCTTATCTTTTTCTTGTGTTCATTTTTTAATTACAAACTTCAACTCTAATTACACACTGTCCTACAGCAAAAATAGTAAACAAACAGTATTTAATAGAATTTGATCCCCTGATTCCAAATATGGCCTTATTTTGTCTCACATAGCCTCGTGACCTTCAGAAAAAGGCCAAATATTTTTTGTTATTTTTGGCTATTTTTATGGTTCAAAGCTGTTTTAACCCCTCGGCTTTGAAGATAAGGATAAATTATGTAAATATATTTTAAAGCTGTAGGTTAAAAAATTCTAAAACCATACTTTTAACTCGAGTTATCTTTGTTTAAAGTAGAAAATAGAGGCTTTTTATTCAGAGACTCATAGATTCAAAAAGTTTAAGAGTTTTACATTTGATAGCTGAAAGTATGATCTTTAATATATATAAAAAAAGTTTCTCCAAACACACTCTATATCGTAGTCAATTTGAGATAAGGGCACGACAATATTTAAAGAATAAAACTCATTTTTGAATTGGTCTCATAATAAAAGTCAATAAGTATTCCCCAACTACAAGGGATAGAAACAAAGAGAGAGAATATGAAAATGAATTTGTTCCGAGGACTTCCTTGAATGCCCGTTTTTTGGAATCCCTTACTCACTACGGATATGCAACGAGTCCTCTTGTGCCCATTAAGCTTGAAATAGTGTATTTATACAATTTGAGGCATGAGGCTTAATGTTATAACAAATTGTATAATATATATTTTTTTTATCTCCTTTTTAATTCTCTCTCTCTTTGTTTCTATCTCATTTCTTCTTAATTTTGTTACGGAAGCGGCAAGATCTAAAAAAAACCGTGTACACTATTACTCAGGATGGTGATTTTAAATTCGGAACAAGTTTAAAAGTCAAATTCTAATCAAAACTGTATAACAATACAAAAATCATATCCCCTGTTCATCAGTCGTAACTTATTTAAATTAGTACATTCTTCTTTATTTTTAAAGGGTCTTTGTATGAAGAGCTATATATTACTAGTGGATATTAAAATATCCTGTTCGAACCAGTATAGCGAACCGTGAATTCTGCTTGTGACGTTACCTGACTTTAGTTTTGTGTGTTGACCCTTATAAATTTTATTGTTATCTAATTGTATAATATAACACACTTCTGAGCGTATCTTTTTGCGTGGTGTACATTATTTTTGAGATATGGTGCAAGAAATTGTTACATCCGATTCTGAGGTTCAATTACTTGTATCTATTTGGTTTATAAAAAAAATAACCAAAAACTATCTCTCCTGAAGATTTCTTCTGCTAATACATAGCAATGAAATTTTCTAAAAAGAAAATACCGTTTAAAGTGCTTTCAATGGAATAGTGATTGAATAAGAATGCATGATATTATTTATTATTTGGATATATGGTTGTAGTGTTGAGACTTGGTTTGAGACCGAATATTTTTTTCAGTTCGGTCTTATATGATTTTTTATAGAATAATTATGAACGGTATTTAGATATAGACCACGGCAATCTCAGACTGTTGACTGAAATGTAATCGTTTCGGAAACGGAGACTACTCATTTCTTCGGTCTTAATATATGGACCAATTTGGTGGGGTCTCAATATATGCAACGATTTTCTACCTTATCCGTCTGATTTGTGAGTTGTACAATCAAGATGATTTATGTAACACATTCATTGTAGGTCGATATCCACAATATTGAAACATAACTGATGCCATCATATATTCATCTTTAGAATGGCTCTAGACTAATTATGGGACAATTCTAAAAATATCGTCATGTCATTCTAATAAAAATTCTAGAAAAAAAATCCAAAATCTCCAGCTGTTCACAAAAAATTTCAGATATTAAATTTTTGAAAAAAAAAAAATCAAAAATCCCCAGTTGTTTTAAAAAAATTGTCAAAAATTCAATTTACAATGCATATCTTTTCGAAAAAAATATCAAATATTCAACTTGTTGTAGACAAATTTCAAAAATACATAGTTATTCGCAGAAAAATAAATTTTTTGGCAAAAAATGAAAAAAATAATAATGAAATATTATGGAATTTTTTGTTGTGTTGAAAAATTAAATTAAATTTCAAATATTAAAGCTCAAATATGTATTATATTTTCTACTAAAAAGAAAATTTCCTTAATTTATGGAGGGGGGTAATTTTTTCATCACTTAAAAAAGTTATAAATAGTTACATACCACCCCAGTAACAAATAAAAATCAGAATCGCAAATTACACATTATTTTCCTGATGACGACCCCGATTCCAGAAAAAACACCCAATTATCCGATTCCGATTAATCGTCCCATCACTAGTCTAGACGGAACTATAAATAAGACTGATCCAGATCGAACTTCTTCAAATGACATAATTAGTTTGTTCCACGTATAATTACAAGTGGCCTCAGACCGGTCCATGATTTTCATACGGAAACCCAATACTAATAGATAGGCATTGTAATGTTTTCTATACGTATTAGGTGTGATGTCTATGGTATATCCTAATTTCATCTGATAAATGACAAGGAATAAAATGAGCATCAATGAATATTAGGGTGAGGCTGCTCCACAATATTTTTTTATACTTGAGTATATAACATTTAAACTTTTTGGAACTGTGTACGGATTTAATGAACCCACCTTTGATAATAGGTAAAGACTTCCAAACGTTTTAACAATAAAAATAGAATTAATATGTCGGTCCAACTCGACGATTTTCATTCTTTTATTGACATTTTCGATGATTGGGATACGAGATCATGACTCATCTTCGACATCCATATTACCAGAACGGAATCATTGGAAAACCCACTTTGCAGTAGCATTCCATATTGTATTGGCTCCATAAACAGCACAATCTTTTTGACCCTCTGCTCCCCCTGTTCACCTTGGTCGTTGTGATACTGCAGAATGTTACCAATTTTTTTTTTTTTTTTTACTTCCATTTTGGAAGGCTGTAAAACACAACTGCCTTCACCAACAACAAAACTCTAAATAAACTTTTTAAAAGGGTAACCTTTAAGCATACTTTTAATTTTTTTATGAAATGAATTAATAGTAAGATATAGTTCCCTAAAGACATCGAGCAAAAAACTCTCAGAAAATTTTTGCCTGACCTATTTCATTAAAATATATTTATATTTACCTTGAGCACTAAGACAATTATGACATTTTTGAAAAAAAAAGAAAAAAAAGGATAAAAAAACTATAGAAATTAAATTTTTCGATTTTAAAACCATCCAATCCTTTTTAAACAAAATATATTTTAACCTCCACCAACAAAGATGAACGAAGGTAATGTTTTTGAATCGGTTTGTTTGTTTGTAAGAAGGATTACGAAAAAAGGTACAGACGGATTTTGGTACAACATAGTAGGAAGATTACACAAGTTAGTCGTGATAGATCATTAAATTTTTTTAAATATAAAGGTCAAAGGTCAAGGTAACAATTAAAAGCGCATAAATGAACATATCTTTGAGAACTATAAATATAATTGGTGTCATTTTGTAAGTATAATAAATGCACTAAATATCTATTTGGTTAAAAAAAGGTCAAGGTCACACATAAGGTCAAAAAAACATACAGAAGCTATTGTTAATTTTTGAAGGAAAAGGATTTTAGGTGGAGGTTGGCGCTCTATCGGAGTGCCCATGCTAGTTTAGATTAAGATACAATGGGAAGAAAATATTAATATCAATTTTTCGAAAAACCTAATTTTATCATTTGAAAATGAATGAAAGTTTCAAAAAGTGTTGATATAAATATTTGTACAATTAATGTCTACATAATAAATTGTTTTTCTTTTTTACCTCATATTTTATGCACTAGTGTAGGGGCCTATTTAAATTTTTTAGCTTAAATAGATATCTAAATAAAGAACTATTAGACACAATCAAAAAGTATAAAATGTGATTTAATACTTTTTTTTTTTGTAACTCTTTCCAAAGTTTCATAGGCCTTGTCCTCAAAAGTAATATTAATGCGTCAAATAATATTCCAGCAAGATTCTGCATCCATTCCACACTGGGACAGTGGGATACACCCTACGCCACCTGGATGCCATTATTGCCGCTAAGGGCGGCTATATTAATGATTAAGAGAGCTCAAACACATATCTATTTATATTATTAATTTTGTTGAAATTCTTTTGTGAATTAATTTATTATATCTGCTTGAAGTTCAAAATTCAAAGTATACAGATTTTAATGGAAAACTTGGTATAGGGTTGTTAACTCGACCAGAATCTTGATGAAGTCAAACTTTGTCCATACTTATTGGTTTGACGCTCTATAAATATTTTGATATAAGTAATGTCTGATAAGACTTCAGGAGAAACTAGATGGTTACTTCTAACCTTTAATAAAAATCAAATATGAGATACTCAATTTTTTTATTTTCTGTCAAATATACTGTTATTTTCATCTTTATGCATCAAGAGCAAAAATAGACTATTTCAATTTTTTCTACCATAAAAATACCTATCATTAATACCTATTAAATAGATAAGGAGAGTAATCTTGTATTTACGATAAAGTGAATAAATCGCACAAAAGTATCAATTATTTGAAAAAATAGGCATTTAAAAAGTGTTAGAGTGTGCCTTTTGTTTAAAACCAACACACTTTTTTCTAAAATGAATCTTCTCCTATACTAATCATCCGATTTTTATAAAACTAATTCCAAATGAAAGCTGAATTATTTTTTTAAAATCATTATTCAAAATAACTGTCCATGGCGTCAACAACGGCTTCAACTCGACCTCGGAAACGGGAGCAAGTCTTGATGAGAGTACATTTTAGCATATTCCGGAATTCCTCTCGAATAATGTACATCAATTCGGGTTTTTGTGTTGCAGAAAAATCTATTGTTGTGTTGCTCAAATGTGCCCCACACAAAGAAGTCCTGTGGGTTAAGGCCCAACGAGCTAGTAGGATAAATACTGTATCCAACAAAGTCAAAATAAAATTCTGACAACCAGGTAAACGTTTTCTTTGCAGTGTGCCATGGAGCTGATTCTTGCTGTCACCTCCAGACTCTCCAGACAAAGTACTTCTCCAGACTTTGGAAGTTTGGTATCTAAACATTGTCTCCTCCGGTGGGGAGCGCAAAAAGGGCGGTCTATCCTTTCTACGAAAGGAATAAATACATCATTGATATATACCTTTTTTTAAACTCAAACTTCTGGCTAGCCGCTAAAACAACAAACAATCCCTTACTTGCACATGCACACCTGTTTCAGGAGTTCAAAGTTTGTTGTTAAACAATGGCCGCACGCGTCAGGAATGCCCAAATTCAAAAAAGTGGAGTGAACCCCCCTCAAAACGACCCACCCTACAGTAGAATGTATATACAATATACATATTTCCTTTTATATTATTATTTTTACATATAACCATCATTGAAAGACATCAAAGTCAATAGGAATAACTATACCATACTCGTACTATTTAGATTGAAAGTAAATGTACCCATCTAATATCTACTAACTTTACAATATATGTATGTATAGGAGCTTTTATATACATATTTAATAAGGAGTTCAATAGATATTATTATGTGTGTAGAATTCAGAATGTAGGAACTTAGTTAACCAATCTACTTTATAGTGATTACTTTTTTAACAAGGAATACTCTACACAGAACAGACATTTTTTTTTTTTTCTTCCTTAGGTGTTCAATGTAGTACGGCAGGCTGTAAAGATTTGATACTTTAATTAGCTCTGTGTCCTTACTAAAGCTTTAAAATCAGGGCTCCATAGATAACCTAGCTCGTGGCTATAAAAAACAGTCGGGCTAGTGCAGAGGGATCTGTATCTTCGTAATGCCTTACCTTAAATACCGCATAACCACAGGCAATTTTGGATTAAAATCATAAGTATTATCTTGTGTCAACGATTCATACGTCAAATATACTAGTTTTAGAGAATTTACATGACTGGAATGAATGATTTTTCTGATGAAAATGAGAGAAACAGAGCTGCGAAGTTTCTTCGAAATGAAGAACTAAGTGCTTATTCTAGTTTGAAGAAGGATTTATTTTCTATAGCAAGTTCCATTTTTAGTTCACCTTTTTATTAAGTATAAATTGTGTTTCACAGAAATTAAATGATTTATTATTCATACTCCACAAACTTACTTTAGACGAATCGAATTTGAACACAGTATGCCTAAATATACTATTGTTTGAATCTATTTAAAGGTTACACTTTCCAAATCAAATATTTAAAGAGAGCTCCATACTCTATTTTGCCCATTTTCACAACAACAGTCACACCAACGCACTCAAACGACTTTTTACATAACAACTGGTCGTCCAAAATGTCTAAAACTTTGGCGAGTAACTGTCAACAGATGCTAGATAGATGTGACTAGCTTTTATTTACGAGTGTTGCCATCTTCACGTTGAGCTCGGAAACTTTCCAGACCACCCTCTTATATATCACTAATAGTTAAAAACAAAGAAATTTAGACTCTTAAAATGAATTTCTCAAATGAATTTTATTATAAAAATTGGGAAATTACACTATTCATAATTAGCGGTAGTACCCGGTATTGCCAGAAGTAATTAGGGGTCGGCGAAAGATAATTTTTCCTTTAATCATATAGAATATAACTCCTTAAGAAATCCTCTGTATTATTATCTATTTTTCACGAGCACACTCACACGTGACTACTCAATACTTATATCCATTCATTTGACGTGTTCTCTCCTCAAGAATGACAGAATCATCAAAAGAGTTTTAAAAAAAAGGAATATGCTAGGATGAATTACAGGTACTTTAGTCTTTACAGCGCTCACTAAACAAAACACATTTTAACGTAACAACTCTTATATTTTATTCAAATCTGGACATATACTAAAAATGTGTACATGAACTATGATAAAAATAGGCAATTGTTTATTAATACAACTAGATTGGTATCAAAATATGTTTATGATATACACCATGGTGCACTAAATACAGTGCACCCACAAGACTTCTTGCCATATATTTCTTATATTTACATAGAAAATTTGCTTGTCTAATATAAATAATATATTTTTTTATTCCATAAGTAAAAACACATCATTTAATTTCATTTATTTATACATCCATCAGATGAGGAGTTTACGAAATTCACAAAGCTCACAAAGCTCTTCTATCCGATTTTTAATCAAATTCATCATAAAAACGAACTCAGAACGCAGAGCAGGATTTAGGTTACATATTTTATAAATTGTATTTTTTAGTTCAATAATAAAATTGAGAGTAAATTTTCTATGGAATGACCCAAATATATACATACCAGGTGTGGTCCATTACAATCTAAACACTTACTAATTCAATAATTAATGAAGGTTAAGTGATTTAAATTAATTCATATTTCGATATATTAAAGCAATAACAATTAGTTACAAAACAGAAGAAACTTGAGTTCTCTAGCTTACGTACAAGTTGAGAAAAGGACACTTGGACGTCATTGCCGAATTTCCATTTACACACTCCAAGCAGTTGGGAGTCTCCAGGGCCACCGTCTACGTCGTCACCCAGTCTGAAACGTTGGAGACGAAGAAAGGGGCTGTCAAAAAGGCCAAACTGTGGCCGGAAGAGTCAAACGGGACGGAAAGAGCCTTGTAAGAATAAAAAGCCACTTTTGACATCTGCAATGGAAGAAACTCATCTCCTCCGTTGCAGGACTCTTTTTTGACATTGTTGGCCCCCTCTAAAGCCCTGATGCTTACCTCCTAAACTACACCTTAGGGTGTATGTTGAGGGGATGGCCTTCAGTGTCCATTATCCAAAGCCACTGTCAGTCAGCACTTGGACCCCATGACAGAGGATCCCATCTGCAGCGGGTGATAGGGCTTCTGACCCCGACTAGAAGCCAACATTGCCGCTAAGGGTACCTACATTAATGATCAAGAGATCTCTGACACATATCTATTAATAGCATGTATTTTGTTGAAATTCCTTTGGTAATTAATCAACTTTTATCTTTTTAAAGTATAAAATTCAAAGTGTTCCCATTTTAATGAACCACTCGGTACATGAATATAATATATTGGACATCATTAGACAAAAAAAAACTCATATAAAGGATCCTTTGTGTTACTTTTAATATAATTACTTTTTATTATAAATGTTTTCTATTTATTTTTTGTAGTATAATGAACAATCATACCTATAAAAGTTTTAATTGTAATTCAATTTCTTCTCTTTGTTTACTATTATGTTAAGTGTGAAATGGTTGTAGGAAGATATTCTGTAGGTATATTGCCTGCAGGAAAATTGCCATCTTTTGAAAAATTTCCACTATTGTGCTATATATGTATGTACAGATTTTTGTCATTAACAGATGAAATTATACTAACCTCTCCAAGGGTCCGTTGATAGTTTTATCATTTGCAGAAAAACTATTGGACATAAATTGCGCTGTTGAAGCTGGAACTGTAAATAAAGTATTGGGAAGTTAAGATGGGTCCTTTATGACTTTAAACAGCGGAGGTGGTCTTTAATCTAACTCGAGCCTTGTGTAAACTGTACAATTAAACGTTTCCCCTGGAGGATAGGCAATACTATTAATGGTTCTTTTAAGTAGTCTTAACCTGTTTCAAGGCTCTACAGCTATTCTATACAAATTCCGTGTTCTTGGGATGCAATTTGGGATCTAAAGATGGGAAAACTTTCAAAAACCCTTAGATGGATCAGAATCATTTGTAGATAAGACGTATCGGTAGGTGAGTTACTCCAAATATAGTAACAGGCTTTCTAAACGTTTGGTTCAATAATATTTTTAGCGTTCGACCGTTTCAAGTGTTCTGTTGAGCATTCAATTCATACAGTAGAAAAAATAAATTGGGGTTACAAACTATGTATATGTAAGGCTGAATCGGTAGCTCAAGATTTACTCTCTTTTTAAGGCTTAGGGAAATAAAATTATACAGCTGATAATAAGTTTTTATTTTAGAAATAGTCTTTGGCTGTAACGAATTTTGAATTTTCCAAAGAAACTCATAGTTTCTAGAAGTTTATCAAGTGAACTAATTGTAAGATTAATTAATGATAAATATTTTAACATGAGCTAATTTCATATGTTACGCTTTATAAGCATTTGTTTCTAGCCAAACTCAGGCAAATAAAATTTAAAAGTTCCAGTTTAGTGTTCAACTCCTTTGCTGAAATTACATTATGAACGGGCCAGAGATTGTTCTGATTTCAAAGATGTGAAGTCGGAGAATATTTTAACGGCTCAAAAAATGACTTTTAAAATTTTTATAACTCGAATCGAATCTGTTAGAATTATATATCTCCCACTCAATCTTTCAAATTATTCCTTTCTTACTCCATAATTCAATGAGACAGATGAGGACAGAAGTTAGTATTTAACAAAAGTTAAAATACCGGTAGTTGCATAAATACGCGGAATATTTGCGGCAAATAATTAAATGTGTAATAAAATTCGTATGACGTATTTTTTTGAGAATTATATAATAGAAAATTTATTCTTGTATAAAATTTAATATAATTACTGAATATAACCACCATCAGCTGCTATGACACCCTCCATGACAAGCTTCTGGACCTTGAGCACAGTAGTTCTGGATAGTCCAGTGTCCTTGATTATCTCCTTGACAGACCTACCGGCGCGGAGGAGAGTGGCAACCATATGACGTTTGCCCTTGTCGTTCATCGTAAAAGACTTTGTTTGATGCAAGTAAGAAAAACCAAAACAAAGCCAAAAGATTTACCGAGTTACTTGTGATGGAATTTTTTATTTCCGGTTACGGAACCTCGATATATAAGTGTTTAAAAATTATTCCGCGTATTTATACAACTACCGGTACAATCCGAGCTACTGTCAAATATATTTTTTTAGATTTGGACATTTTTTGGGTTAGAAAATATGATTTTGACCATACGTCAACACAAATATGCTGTCGTTCCCAATTGCACACAAAATATATTAGAAAAGGCTCAAAAACCCAAAACCAAAAAACAGTCTGAAATATGTTGGTGTCTTGGGAACACATTAATTTATCTAATTCTTGGAAGGCATGCTTGAAAGATGCCTTTTTTTAGGATAAACACTGAGCGTGCAAGTGATTTCAGATTTAAGAGTAAATGCCTCTAGAATTAGTAGAACCCATAACCTATTTTGTAGGTTTAAGACATGTTTCTTACATAGCTACTAAACTAGACCTTCTTGAACAAAATACTCTCTTATATTTGAAACCCTAATTATTTATACTTTAAATTAAGTCCTTTGGCATAACAAAAATTAAAGAAACGAAGAGTTATTGCTTTTCAAACAAAACCTTTAAAAAATTGTTTTTTTACCTTAAAATTGTATTTTCTCAGGATTCGAGAATCCCATATAAATTATAAGTGCAAATTCTTTAGGAATTGATAACTTTAAAATATGGTTTGTTATTGTGTTTCAGCCCTTGAATCAGAATCCCCCGGTGGGACTGAAGGACTTATATTTTTAATTTATTTTAGTGAAGAGTTTCAACTAAAATATTTTAGGTTTAGATGATTGATCTACCATAAATATGATCGGTATTCTTCGAAAACTCACTAAGTGTATGTAGTTTTCTTTATATACAGTCAAACATTTATTTTTTAGATGTAAAGTTGAATATATCCAGGGTTTTTTTTATATCCAAGGTATATACAAAACTACAATTTTTGGATGCTTACATAAAATATAAACTTGTATAAATAAAAATTAAAAAAAGGCGACAGCCTACGATTAGTACCTATAAAAAGGAAAAATCCCCAAGGTAAATTTTTCATTCTAATAAATTCCTATGAAATTGAAATCCAAGAAGGGAAGAAAAAGTTGACTTTTATACTGATTCCTTGTTTCATGTTTGGGTCTATGGAAAGTATTTTATGTATTAACACTTGGACTATGGACGGAGAGGTCATTGGTGTATGAGAGAACGATGTCTATAAGCGTATTCAACCGTATTTCATTATCCATCAATCTTTTAATTTGCATATTGAATACCATTAGTACATGGGCACTAATTACAAATCTTTTATGAGTTTTTTCGTATGTAATCGGGTTTCAAAAATTTTCAATTTGAATTTTTTTATAATATGATTTTGAGGCAATTTTTGTAAAAATAAATAAAGAATTAATAATTCCCATAAAAGTTTGTTAATTACTTTCAAATTTTATTTTGATTTCTAATTTGTACCTATGATTTCTATAGGATATGAATAGCTGGTATATAAAAATAAAAGAAACCGAAAAATGACCGGACATCCCTGCCGTTTTGACGAATATTTTAGAGAGGAGCAGTTAATTTAAAGCCGTTGGATTAAATTAGCTGTAAACAGCTATGAGAGGAAGCCCTACTCCGTAACAAGAAAATACATGGACAGGAATTGCACATGGACTTACACGTGTAAATCCCCAACAAATCCTCAGTGTTATTCGCCATCATTTATGAACAAAAAACACTCAATTAGATATCATCATCTCCCAGATTTTGCACAGACTTTTAAAAAGGGCCCTCGTAGAAATCCAAAATAAATTTTGTTAAGATTGTATACATTTGGTTCGGGTTTAATTATAAGTTCACTTTTTTCGTTTCCAAAAGGGACTTGCAATCATTATCAATTACATCATAATTGAGGCAAACTGAAAATAATATAAAAACAATTTTCATGCTTCTAAAGCTACTTAATTGAGCCAATATGAGAGAATAATTGTCACATTAATTTGTGAACATGAGCACACATCATAATTTTTTGAGCATCAATGTTTTCTTGGAGTTATTTTTATAAGAATAATACTTTTCTAAATATAGAAGGATTCATAAACGTTTGAACGATTAAAAAGAATTAAAACAAGGAAACTGTTGGTCTGACAAAAAAAAAATATTTTATCAAAACTTGTTCAGCAAACTCAAAGTTATACAATTTACTTTCTTTTCTTCATTGTAACCTCCTTTTCACTTAATGACAGTATTCAAACTGTTCAAGCATTGCAGCCGCGACAGATGATATCCTTGGACTTAGCACTCAAATCATCAAGGTTGTTCTATTAGGTACAGCTAACCTCCTTCTCAAGAACGGACTATACATTACTAGGTGGTCCTTTAAAATCAGAACACTAACATATTCAATAATTAATTAAAGTTGATTGATTGTAATTAATTCATATTTCGATATATTAAAACATAAACAATTACTTACAAAAAACAAAACAAATCTGAGCTCCTTAGCTTATGTTCAAGTCGAGAAAATGAGACTTGAATCTGATTGACGAATTTCCATTCGCCTACTCTGAACAATTGGGAGTCTCAAGGACCACCGTTTACCCCGTCAGCAAGTCTGAAACGTTGGAGAGGATGAAGGGATCATTCAAAAAGCACAAACTAAATCCGCAGGATTTAAAGAAAATTGTACAGGCCACCCCTTTAAGTCCATGACGACTCATACAAGATATCTCGTGGTTTCACATCAGACTGTCTAGAGAGCTATCAAAAAAGTGGACGGAAATAATCTTGAGAGAATGAATAGGTCATTTTTGACTCCTGCAATGAAAGAGCCCCATCTCTTCCGTTGCAAGACTCTTTTGAATGAGGATTTTGAGTTCTTTTGAACTCCTTTCTCTCAATTTTGGGTGTATATGCATCCTGGAAGCCATCATTGCTGCCCAGGGCAGCTACATTAATGATAAAGAGAGCTCAGACACACATCTATTTATGTTATTCATTTTGTTGAAATTTCTATTGTTAATTAATAAATTAAATTTTGTTCAAGTTTAAAATTTAAAGTGTTCAACTTTTAATGGACTACTCGGTATATCAAATATGGGGTATACAGTGACCCCATTTCCTTGCTTCAAAAGTGATAAAAAATAGACACGATTTTTGAGACATTTGTTTGCAAATAAGTTGTTTTGAAAGTGCCTTGCAGTTATCAGTGGAACTGTTTTGTAGTCTGACTTTGTTTGTTTTTTTGAAAATTGAGAGTGGATTACATTTGTATTCTTTGACAAATTACCTATTAAGAAATTATTCGTATTAACAGCTTGGGTGTGCCTCAAATTGAATCATAAAAGTATGTAAAATTTATAATCACTATAAAATAATGAGAAATAGATAGATTTAATGTATTTGAAAGAGACTAGATTGGAGCTGATATAAGTCGCTGAAATCCAATAAAGGTTTTAAACTCTAGCTAAAAGCCTTGGGCATCTTAACTCATCCCACTAATTTGAAGAATAAGCCTATAATCGATTTAAATATGTCTATGAAATATTGGACTGTATGTATAATGTACACACATATATCAGAGGCGTCCGCAGGGAGTGAATTAGAGGGGCTGTAGCCCCCTCCCTACCAAATTAATGAATTCTTCCTTTTAATTAGAAAATTCAATATTTGAAATTTTATTTTTAAATTTTTTTCCCAAAAAATTTTATTTTCTGTGAATAGATATAGATTTTTGAAATTTTTCTACAAAATATTTGATATTTTAAATTTTATTCTTAACAATTTAATTTGTTTTGGTTTTTGATTTTAAAAAAAATATAATTTTTTTGTGAATGCCTTGGGATTAGTGAATGTTTTTTTCGAAAAATTTATATTTGAAAATTAATTTTTGAAATTTGTTTTCCAAAAAGTTTAACGTTCTGTGAATAGATATAGATTTTTGAAATTTTTCTACAAATTTTTGTTATTTGAAGCCAATTTTTGTCTAATTTTTTTTTTTTGGGGGGTGAATAGCTGTGGATTTTTGAATTTTTTCCCAAAAAAATTAATTTTTTGTTAATGGCTATGGTTTTTTGTTTTTTTTGTCAGAAAAAATAATATTTTAAATGCTTTTTTTAAAAGATAAAAAAAATCGTAAAATTTAATTTTTCAATTTTTTTTTTCGAACTTTTTGGATTTTTTTCCCAAGAAAAACAAACCAATAACCACCCCTTCCAAATATATAATCCTGCGGACGCCCCAGCACAAATGGTATATTAAGTAACAACAATATTTGGGATTTTCTCCATTTCATGATTTTTGTGGAAGATTGAATTATGTTGACGCTTATCATCTGTACAATGTACATATCACATGTATGTGATGAAATCTTTGGGCGTGGATTCTTATCCAGTCAGGATGGGGGAGTTAAAAAGAATAAATAAGTATGATACATATAAACTTATAACTCATCTTCTTCTAATTGAATGATCAGTGACACTTAAATGTATATAATCATTAGTGTTGGAATCATCTATAAACTTTTGAGTTCAGCCTAGTTCGAGCTTTTGAGAGTTAACGTCTTAGGTTAATATACAATTTTTGAGAAAAATAATAACAATTAAAAGCTGGGTGGTTATGTTGCCATCAAATTATTGACATCATTTTCATAAAACTCTCCTTTGGATTTGTGACAGTGACCCCTGTGATGAATAAAAATTCGGTAAGAAAACAATTTATTACTAAAATGGGCTGCAATTTATAACTAATGCTGTAAATTCATCAAAATCGATTTGCAACGTTATCCGTTATTCTGCTTTAAAAATAAAAAGTTAACGGATTCGTGACCTTGACCTTTGAGCGTGACCTTTAATCTTGACCTCAAAAAATATAAAGGGGTCGCACTATAAACCCTTTTTCTCATGAATTAAAAATATGTGAAATATTCTATTTTCTTTTGCTTTTATGCAAGGTTTTGAGTATAAGAAACATACCCCCAAGAAAACAATTGTAATATAATTGAAAAAAATTTCAAAATTAACACAATATTAGAATGGATATAAAACACTAATGATATATAAAATCTAAGTTCGAAATTCATTTGGTTCTAACTAAGAATGCTACCAAGAATTTCATTTCATAATACACCATTTTTATTAATATTCTAGTAATACATAATTTACTTACAATTTCCTGGACATAATTATATACAGGTTATTGAAACTGAAAGGATTGAAATTATCGTGAAGTAGGTAAACTTCGCTATTTCCCGATGCTAAATTGCATAAATCCCTGAACAAATATTAACCCGTTAATTCTGTATGTCATCCTTTTTTTTATAGTAAAGATTTTGTTCTGAAGTGTTGCTCCTAGGCAACGTTATGAGAGAAATCCTACAAAGTACCACCAGAATCGATCTCTAACTTTAAAGTAATCCTACAAACATACAGCGGAGGTAAACTATACGTGGTATGATGTTCAGTAGTGGTGGGACGATTAATCGGGATCGGGAAAATAATATTTAATTTAGGATTCCGATTCTTATTTATTACTAATATTAAACAATCTATTACTATTTTAAGTGATGAAAATTAAATACTTCTACCTCAAATTAAGGAATTTTTACTTATTAGTAGAAAATTTAATATTTGAAATTTAAATAAATTATTATTTTTTCCAAAAAATTTTATATTTGAAATTTTTGTCTTTGGATTTTTGAAATTTTTTTCATAGAAATTTTTTTTTTTTTTGAATAACTGTTGATTTTCGAATTTTTTTCCAATAAATTTAATCTTTTGTGAAAAGCTGTGGATTTTTGAAATTATTTTCCAAAAAAAAAGATAATTTGTAAGAATAGCCTTGGGTTTTTGAAAAAAAATTTCCTTATTTTTTTTTTTTTTGTAAGTTGTTGTTGATTTTGTGAAAAAATGTTGAATATCAAATTGTATATTAAAATTTTAAATTTAATTTATGAAATTTTTTTTGCAAAAAATTCCAATTTTGGATTTTTTTTTAAAAAAAGATTCCAAAAACCAAAACCCTCTCACCCAAAAAAAAAAAAAAAAAAATAATAATAATAATAATGATCCTTTGGACGCCTCTGATAGCAATTTCAGATTTTTTAACTATAATTTAAAATATTGAAGGATCAGAATCGGCACAAGGGATTTTTTCAAGAATTGCATCGGAATTGGGATTTTTTTAAGAAATCGTCCAATCACTAATGGTAAGTATGCCTTCCTGAGTTTTCAAGACAGATGATGACATCACAAAGAACTATAAACTACTTTGTTTGATCAATCATCCCTCTTGTACAAAAGAGACAAACTCGAAATCCCCCATCAATTGTGATAAATAAACCAAGTAAAAACAGATATCCTTCAATGAATAAAGCTAGAAGTACTTCTTTTTTAATTTAACCCGTTCACGAGTTATACCTGTAGTTACCTTTTTTCCCGTCTAATCAACAGGGTTTTTTTCATTGATGTTTCGGGTACGAGTCCATAGATACGAG
Organism: Lepeophtheirus salmonis; assembly: GCF_016086655.4. Classification (NCBI taxonomy): domain Eukaryota; kingdom Metazoa; phylum Arthropoda; class Copepoda; order Siphonostomatoida; family Caligidae; genus Lepeophtheirus; species Lepeophtheirus salmonis. The sequence goes on from NC_052140.2 coordinate 2,544,881, forward strand.
TATTACCGGGGTGCATCCCTAGTATGTATGTATGTGGGATTAATTTGTTCCAAAAAATTATGTAATGACTTATTCATAATCTTTTTCTTCACCAACTCGTTTCTTTTCAAATGCATTTTTATGTAGAAGATAAAAACAATCAACAATATCGAAACATCTTAGAGTATCATATTTTGTCTATCAACATAAAAACAATCTTGAACAAAATTAAGAAAAAGAAAACATCTCAATTAAGTTTTTTACTTTATAGATATATACAGCCCAATATTTCGTTAACATATTGGAGCCACTTATCGTCTTATTATTCAAATTTGTGGTAAAAGTTAAGATTGACAATAATTTTAGCTATCGTTTAAAGCCTTTTTTGATTTAGAAAGCTTAATTTGGCGCCGATATGACCCCTTTTAAATAAAATCTATCTGTTTACCATTCCGTTATTGTGACGATCACTTATGGTTACTTTAAGTATAATTTGTGGCACACCGAGTGGGTTAATATGAATATGTTGTCGGTAGAAATTGACGATAACTATTCGTCAAAGAATACATATAATTGTAATGCACACTCAATTTTGAGAAATATCAAACTAGCCTGCTTTTTTGTTGACGGGCCATATATAGGGGTTTTTGTTCATGATGTTTGTGTTGGTAGTTAACCAAATATGTTTGTCATTCCTCTCTACTCTTGGCATATTTTATATATAAGGAATATGTTTATAGTTTAACATAAGCCAATTTAGCCTTTGTTCAACCAATCAACATTCGGAATACTACTAATCAGAGTGGAAGAGTAGTATTAAAAGCTGAAATAATAATTCAATGTCATGTACATTTGTGAGCATTGTGTTGTCCTAAATAGAGTTATAAATGAGATGACATTGGACGAGAGCAAGGCTATTAGTAGAAGCAAACTTAAGAATGTTTTTTTATATTTTCTAAAGCTGTACACATTATGTATTCCTTAATTCATGAGGAGGGGTGGGCCATCTCAGTATAAACTCGGGAATGACGTAGAGTAACACTGAGGGTTTGCTTATGAGTCATAGGTGTAAGTTCTTGATGGACTCGGAGTATAATTGAGGATCAACAACAGAGCCATATCCTCATAGCTCCTTGCAGGTAGTATTGTGTGAGTCTAGTCGAGTCTGAGGACCATTAATAAAGACCGGTCCTTGAAATCTTTACTAAAAATGTCTTTGGTTTATTAAGCTAAATAAAATATATCACATAAGACGTTGCCGTACATATTTCTGTTCAGGAACATGTCATATTTTGACTTAGATCTATAATTTATATTATTATACAACTTAATAATTTAAAAAAAAAAAAGAAGGAAAAACGCCCTTAATGACGTAACAAAGGATGGATTTTACCTTCTTTAAGGACCGACAAGTGGTACTAAAAATAAACTGAAACAACACTGCTTAAAGCTAAAACGTCATGGCTGATAAGCTCATGTTTCTTTCTTTTATTAAATACCCAAGATGCTTACGATTTCACACTATGTATGGGCAATACGTAGAGACAAATAACAGTTTTAAGATTAGACAAGGGAAAAAAACTATCCTCCATTTTTATCGTCGTGTGGGACATCCCTATGTATGTTTGCTCATAGTTTATAAATCTATCAGAATATTGTACATATTATACATGCTCGTAAATCCTAACCATGTTGTATGTATGGTGTTTAATGATAATCCCCTATTTACTATGAGTAAAGTACTCGTACTTTACTCATAGTAAATAGAGATAACCACGTACTTACAAGTATATAATGTACCTTGTACAATTATTATACTCTACGTGTCCCATCCTTGAGATCTAAGAAGTTATAAATTTCATCATCTACATAAAATACATATTTATTTTGTACCTAAGTGCCTAAATCGTTCTTCATTCTCATTAACTTTTAGAGAAATGCATCGTAGACCAATTTAACCATGTTTCAAATAGGTATTAATATCGTCAGCTAGGACTAGACGAAATGTATTCTTCAAGAAATGTTTTTTACATGACGTGACAAAGACGAAAGTAAACAACTTTTTTGTTTTAATGTTTCACATGACTTAATCAAATGTTTTATTTTCTAAACGAATTAAAGACGAAACTCAGGCACCCGTCCAGACAGCAACGTTTTCTGTGAAATATGTAAAAGATTTATCCGTTTTGAACTTGTGTTCACAAAAAGTTTTTTAAAAAGAAAATAATGGTTTATTTTATTTTTTAAACTAGCAGAAGTATCCGGCATTGCCCGGAGTTATTAGGCGTTGACGAACAGGCAAAGTTTCCTTTATTACAGATACAGACTTTAAACGTAAAATATAAGTTGTTTAGAATTATAAGTTACAAACGTAAAGCTTTGTTTAATTGTTAAATCAGACCAGATTTCTGGGCTCTGGAGGGCAAGTTTGATTTTTCTCTAATAAGTTTATTTTTTTCATAAAACAAGATCGATTCCACGTATCTCAATTTTTTTAAGGTATGGGTTGTCGATTCAAAAATGCAGCCAAAAAAATTAAAAATCCAAAAAACGAATTATTTAATATTATAACTGTATATTAAATACGAATTAAAATAGGGAATTAGGAAAAGGATGAGCAAGTTAATCTTAGGGTGTTTCTTCAATCTTCACTATGGTTGAAAAAGAAACATGGGAAGTTAGCCATGGCAATAACAATAGATAAATCAATCACAAGGTCAAAAATTTGGCAAAATTGCTTTATATATACCAAAATCATTATTTTCACATGGTCAATTATATGTTGCATTTTCAAGAGTACCAAAAGGGGGTACAGGTTTGATTACATTTACATCAAATGGACAGAAAACATCCAAAAAGGTTGTATACAAGGATATTTTACAATAGAAATTTACCTATTAAAAATTTAAAGGAACATCGTTTTAGTTTAGCATTTTAACATAAATAAGCTCAATGATAATAAAATCTTTTTAATTTTTCATTCACTATCTTTAAGATAGCGTGTTTCTGTGAGTTCTTAATGAACATATTCACACGTAATTTATATCATCAATAGTAGTAAACTTTTGAATTATTGATTTAGAATCACAGTGTTTCAAATGTGAGTTCTATATGTGCTTACTAACACAAAACTTACACTCTCCGAGTGAAATGTTTCCGCTTATTTTCATCTAATCAGTCTTCTGAACGTTCATTGGTCTTATTCGAATTAACTGTTGTTCTTAAGTTTGGAACAATTCCTAAAAATAATTATTGAGTAACAATTCCAAAGTTGGGAAGAATTGGTTAACAACCATTAAATGATTTATGGCCTTTTTTTTTTCTTTCTTTTAACAAGATAAAAAAAAAGTAATTCAATCTAGAAAAAAATATATATATATTTATTTGCAAGTGTGGGATTATGTGTTTGAAAACATATTATTTGTTATCTCATATATAAAAAACAATCAGTGTTAATGTTTTAATAATAAGTAAAAACATACAATATTTTAATTAATTCACGCAAATGACTTTACAAGTGAAATTAAGAATTTGCTTGATTGCTCCAAGAGCACAATTTGATGGATGACAAGGATGTAAGAAAATCCCACAAACCAAGGTGTGAGAAGAACTACAAAGGCTTATCAAATCAAATCTTAATCTCGGGGGTGTTTGTAGTGTTTTTGAGGGGTTATAGGGTTAAACTTTTATAAAAGACCAAAAAAAAAAAAAAATCTTTAATTTTCACATTGGAATTTTTTCCACAAATCGATAATTTTTGCTATGTAAAGGGAAAATCCCTCGTTTTGGGAGATTTTCAGCTCTCCAGCCCATCCCTTGCGAATATCCCTAAATTCTATATGTATGTAACCTGTAAAAAACCTTAATTTGGAATTGAAAATAAAGGTCTACAAACGCAAAAATCTTTATAAAAAATATATCAGTGATCAGAGCAAGAAAACGGTACAGTAATGCTCAATTAATTCATTTCAATGTAGGTATGATAACTTCCTTCAGCGATGAGATGAACTGGATCGTAAAAATATTTTTATAATGACTGCTGGGTAACTAAAGTTGAGGATGATCACATGTTTAAAAACAAGTTTCCATTCTGCATCATGACGCTCGAAACCTTTAGGAGCAGATCAAATTATAATTTTAGGTCTATATACGTCCCTCATTATAAATTTTCTGTACTACTTTCTCAGCGTCAATATTGCCTGGATTAATATAATCTAACCTAAAGAATAATTAAGAAATCGGTAAATTAATTATCCGTTAACTATGGACATTTTTTCTTTATCCTTTTCGAAGACAGGTTGAGATATACAACAAAGATGGTATTATGACCACCTAAGTTAGATAATATTATAAGAGTCCTTAAGATCTTATTAATAATAGGTAAATACACATACATAATGTAGAGCCTTGATTCCAGGTAGAGCAGTCCCGAGGGCTTTCATAAATTTATTTTAAAGATTTGTTTTATAAACATTAAAAAAATAAAAATCTTAAATATTTGTTAAAACCTGTTTTTCCCTACATGAGATAGGATGATAATAATTTGAGTTTTAACTGTCATAAAACCAGACTAATGCACCTATATATCTGATTTTTTTAAATACCTCAACCGTTATTTGTTTATCGATGCTATGATCTAATTGAAACACAGATGTTTATTACTTTAGTTGAAAAAAAAAAAAAAAGTGGCTAAGTGGAAGAAATGGCTAGATTATTTTTTTTAGAAGTGGAAATCATTGCCCTTGCCTAATATTATGCTAATAATTGTTCGCCAATCCATGATTATTGCTCAATAGGTGTCTAATAATTACAATTGATAACGGAGAATTAAGTGATTAGCTCTTTTTCCATTCATTTCCATTCTGTCGTGTTTGTTTGTTTTGCTTTTATCTTAATATATATTATATTCGTGATAGATATTGTATCACTTTAAAAGAATCTTCCCATTTTTTCTTATAAGCAATCCCTACAATTTAAAGAATTTTTTCAATGAGACGGATTCCGACTAAATTTATGTAAGACAATATCAAAATTGTTCTATTGGTATCCTCATATAAAAAATTATCGTCTTGTCTAAAAAAAATGAAATATCAAACTTTTCTAAAAAAAAAAGTTATTTCTCAAAGAAAAATCCTAGTCACCCCTATGGCCCTGTCTAAATAAAATCCTGCAGACACTTCTGATAACGTCCCCATTAAATGATTTCCTCCGCAACTGTCACATCAATGTAAAAAATACACGCATATTTCCTACAAAAAGGTTACCCGGCGTTTAATTACACGTTGACAGAAAAATTTTACAAAAGGTATTCGGATTTGTACTTATTAGCGGGTACTCATTTTTAATCTGTTACTTGTCATATATTTATCCATATTTGGCCCAAGAGTCTTTCCTTATTTATATAAGTACTTTTGTAGACAAGTGATGTGGCATCACTTTCCACAATAAACTAAGGTTAGAACGCACAATCTTTTGTTTCATGACCTCTCACGCATCACCAGGTACACTGAGAATCAATTCAAAATTAAGGAGAAAAAGGTAGTTCATAGAATTGACGTCATATATTGAAGCCATATTGTGGGGCTACTTTCCATTGTTATGGTCTTTTTAGTGCATTTAAGGTGCATTAATTAGAACATTATTCAATACTTCTAAAACGTTCATTCTAATTAAGGTTATAGGTATATTTAACTACAAATTACTCACGGGTATTAAAATACCCGGTTCTATCGTAGTCTGGGAGTCCATCGATCCCCTTTAAAAATACCCAAAAACCCATCCAAATAATTACTAACTGTCTATGTGCATTTTTATTTTTCTCTTTTTGAATTAGGAAAGGTTGAGAGAGTCAGACAAGATCCCATCGTAACAAACTAAGGATTACATTATTTTTTCTCATATAAAATTGCATGACTATTGCATAATTCGAATTACTTCATGAACTGGAATTAATAAAGTTCGACATGAATGAAGATATAACAATATACGTTCTACGTTACCTAGATACATAAATTTCCTATTGAGTTAGTCCTTGTGTTCATAAAATTAATCAACTATTGCTTTATGTATTGGCTTCAATAAAAAACCCTTTGAGTCATCAGTAATTTGAGGCCCAGAACGAGTTTTAATGACTTTATTTATTTAGCAAACATTATGTATGTAGGTTAGGGTTAATACTTTTTGATTTCATCCCCTTAATTTTCCTTTCCTGTACTTTTAATAGTTACATTATTACCTATAAATGATTTAAATTATCAAAAATTATTAAAAAATTTCAAAAAAAAATCACGCATAAACTATTTTAAAGACCATTAGTATAAATATGTTCAATAACATAGTTTGTAACGAGAAAACTACTCTTTAAAAATTAGAAAAGGAAAAATTGTTGATGCCCCTGCTATATCTTCTTTTTTATTCGTCATTTAATTACATAATAAGTTTAAATATACCATAAGTTTCCGTCCCACCTTATCCTTTCTCCCTCATCAGGAATCTAAGGTGCATTAATTAGTTATATTAGAACATTGTTCATTACTTTCAAAACATTCTTTGTAATTAAGGAGAAGGTGGAACGATACTTTTGGTAGTATTAAAATAACATTTTTGTTAAAATCAGCTGCCTGTTATATGATTTTGGAAGGAGAAAATGAGTTACTGCTCTAAAAGGAAGAACTCGCTACATTTCAAATAGCGTTAGTGCAGAGAAAATGTTCTAATGATATTTGAATTCATATATATATATTTATTCTAATATGCATTTTTAAAACAGTTAACACCAAGGATAGGAGAGAATGCTTATTTCAGAGGGAGGAGTTAACAGAAAGACGACCTATTAAAGCACAAACAAAAAGAAGAAATATCAAACAATTCAACATTTTTACCTTTCTAATCAGTAAATTTAGTTTTTTCTTTACACACATCCCTTCTTTACTTATAATATCAACGTAATGTTGCGGCGGGTAGTTTTTTAAAAAAAAATTTGGGGCTCCTCAACAGAAATATATTTTTTTAATTTGGTAGATAAAAATAGTAGCCTAATCAAACCCCATGAGCCTCAATTACATTATTACCACCAGTCAGAGCTTGCGGGAGTGCATCGAGTTCATTATCAAAGTCGTTAAAGGCTACATAGAAGATTAAAAATGGCAAGTGTCATCATCTATACAAAGTTTAGCTAATGTAGCTCCCCTAGTTTCTGGTAAAAGAAAAAAAAAACTTATTATAACTCCAGATTCAAAGTGACTAGTTTTCAATTACGTACCCCGTATATCCAAGATCATATATCTGTATCAAGTGCTCAAGCAAAGAGACCTCTTAAACAAAGTTTCCTATTTTATAATCATTCTAAATTTGACAACTGGATAATGTCGCTTAGTATAGTATCACACTTAAAATAGGTGGCCGTTAGATTAGATTTGACTGTATGTACACCTATCACATCAGCTAATAGCGTACATTTAAAATCGCTTTATGCGTAATGTATTTTGCTTAAATTACTTTAAAAGTATACTTTTATTCAAATTGTTGGTCCAATGCTTCTAAAAATAATTCAGGGATATGAGATTGTAAAAAGTTCATTAACTAATGACTTTAATACAAAGCTCAAGGCAATCATTACCTTCAAGGATCGTCCAAATTAAAAAGGGAATTATATTGCTGGACTTGAATGATATAAGTCCGTATATGTAGTGTCTTTTTTTTTCACAACTATGTATAGTTATTGCATGACGTTGTTACAATTTTGTTTTTTTCTCAAATACTTCATACAAGGAACACTGAAATGAATGTAAATGTTCACTGCTTAATTTGTAGTACACTTTAAAAAGGAGTAGTATTATATATGTAGATTCATGCGTGTGCTAAAAAAAATCTATACAAAAATATAAAATAAAAACTTCGCAGTGAGTGAAATAAAATATTAATTAAATAGGACTCTACTAAGTATGTCATAGTTAAAACAACTTGTCCCACTGCCATGGTGTCTAATAAAGAGAGGAGCGCCCCCATTACATAGTAGTAACAGATAATGTCTCGTCCACGATCATATTCAATAAGATATCATAAGTAGAGTTGTATAAAATATGAACTAGAAAGTGTGCAAGGCTTTTTGTAGTTTCAACATCAACAGAGTTTTATCATTTCTAAAGCTAATGTCATTATTATTCCATTCGTGAGAAGGTAATAACAAGGTATACAGTAATAACTAGTGAGTGTTTTCATGAAAGACGAAGGAACTGCGTGATCTAAGAAATAACAATGTAGCAAAGAACATGTGTAGCTAAGGCTCAGGGCGGTATATTAAAAAAGAAAAGGAGAGTACATATATATATATATATATATTAAAGCAAAGTTAATCAACAACTAGTTGTAGAAAATATGACCTAAAGCAAACACACGAATTTTAGTAGTTGTAACCTGAACGTGATTTTTTGTTTTCTAAAGCTGTATTCATTATTATTCAATTCTTGAAAAGGTAATAACTAAGTATAAAGTAATCACTAGTCAGTTTGTTTGTTGGAGAGTTATAAGTCCAAGTCCTTGATGGACTTAGAGCTGAATTGAGGATCGAATTCCAGCCTATATGTTCTTGGTATATACATAAGAGGCAGGACTTTTGTTTATTCCCTTATTCTGACAGGTGATAGTAGCTGATGATAGCTAAGCTGCTCTCCTCCCAAACATTAATCAAATTATACGGATTACCGCGTTCATTTTCACTTTCTTTTATTATTACATACTTACAGATCATATTTTTTACATCTCTACTCATAAGTTAAATATCTAAGTAGTACCTTAATATTATATAAATCATGAGAATGGAAATATTGTCTAAATTGCGGTGAGCGTAAATTTAAAAAAGAAGTAAAGTAAAACCAAAATATGTATGCTCTAATTAATTATTAATTATTATTCCTTCTATTTTTACAGACTGGTCGGTCAACTCTAAGCATCCCCGTCTGTAGTCACAGCCCTACCATTCAGGATAAAAAATGAAAACCAAATCATGAGTCTAATATCGATACATAATAAATATTATATAATATTTTATGAAGCCTAAAGATTCATTTACCAAGAGTCTATTTTTAGAATCTATATATAGAGAGGAAGGAAGGAAACCATACAGAGGTTGGACTCCCTCTCTTCTCTCTCCCCTCTTCCGCCTTTTTTATCCAGGCTTCAGCAAAATTCCTAATTAAATATTATATATATGTCCTGTACAATATTTTTTCTTTTGTACAGGGTGAGGATTCAGCTGTCAAAACTGTATGATAAAAAATCCCTGAGATGTCCTCCAAATACGAACGTAGCACAGCCATTATTATGTGCCTCCGTACCGGGCGCACGTCCAAATAGATTATTGAGCTTACGTAGCTGCCCAAATCAACTGTTTACGATGTTTTTAAGGAGTCGAATGGGTCGGGAACTCTTGCAATGAAGTTCGTTCTGAGAGCAAAAAATGAACTTCCTGAATATTTTGAGTAAAGGAATTGTGGAACCCCATAGAAGAGGTGTGGTTCGTCTTGTAGAGAAAGTCCAATAAATGTGAACATATCACTCCTTGTGGGCTTCCATTCTCGTGGCAGTGGGCAACATGGACAAGGAGTTTGTCATCAAGGCCTGTGGCAGGTTCAGGGCCAGGTTTGTGGCTGTGGTTGAAGCTAGAGGTAGTTGGATTGAGGGATTGACTTCACTATGGATCCCTTCCTATAAGGGCAAAAGAATGTCTGAATTAATTCGGGGAAATAAATCGTAATATTCATTATCTTTTAATTTTCCGGATTTAAAATCCACACCCTGTAGTCTATGTAATTTCACAGTAATAAAAATCCACCAATAGACAAAAATACTTTGTCCATGTTTTTGCAAATAATACATATATTAATTAGGTATGTGCCAAATATTGCAAAAAATAATCAAATAAATAATATTTGTGGGAAATTCCATAACAAATTTGCATTGGGAAACGAATTTGACAAGAGTTTAGTTTGTAGTATTATGGACAGTAGACCAACTCAGTCATACATTATACTGATTATATCTTCTATTATGATGTAAGAGGAAAATCCATGCTAATGCTAATTGGGGAATTATTTTCCCATATGAAAATTTGATCAAAGGATAGCTTAGACTATCAATTTAAAAATTAGTTTAAATCATATCTTTGTTTTAGGATATTAGAAATTAAACTTTCTGAAGTTTAAATTTAAACTACTAAAACAAAGTTTTCTGATAATAACATCAACATTTGCTTCCTTCAATCTAAAAGGATGTTGTTCATTTAGGGAATTAGGGCATTTCATTACCTGTGCCACCATGAGATACAATTTCATTGAGTGAAGGATATATTCCTTTGTAAAAAAAATCTTGCTAATTGTCATAAAAAAAGGCTTAAAAGGTAACATTGATGAGTGAAGAAGGATCTTTGTAGAGAAAAAACAAAGTTTAGCGATTAGAAAAGGAAAAACGGTTGATGCGCGTGCTCTTTCTTCCTTATATAATAAGTTGTGGGCGTGTTAACATTTTTCTCTAAAAGAAGAAATATCACCTATCCTTGGTCTAAATTGATTTAAAAATTCATTTTAAAATAAATATATATGAATGTAAATATAATTAGAATATTTTCCCTGCACTAATGTTATTCAAAATGTAGAATATTCTCTTATTTACAGCTGTAACCCGTTTTCTTCCTCCAAAATCATATTACAGGCAGCTGATACTAACATGTGTAGACATATGTCTCGCTCTTGCCTTCTCCTCGCGGGCTTACAAATTCATCAGTAATAACGTAATATATTTTTTTCTCAAGCTAGTATAATACTTCTTTTATTCATTAGGAGACAACTCTATGTATTGAGTAAATACGTGTGAGTGCACCCTTTGGAATATATATTAAATTTCATTGTTTTTCCAATCAATCGTGGGCTTTATGGAAGTACGAGGCCCTACCTTGCAGTTGCGTAGGTAGCAATGCCCTAAAGATAACAGCTGTAAATATTTCCTGTCCCTCTCTCCCCCCCTAATAATATAATTGAAGTGCACTCTATGTTTGGGACATATGATCTATAATATACATTATATATGACATATATGAATTGTATCCAATCCGTTTGAAGCTTTAAGGATCTATTTATTACTGACACATTAGATAAGATAATTATATCTAACTTATTTAAAGCTGATTTATTTGAATAGTGACTTCATTTCTCTGCATTAACGATTCCTTCTAAAAAGTTTAACAAATTATTACACTACAATACATTACAGCAATTTACTGTAAGGAAAATCAATAATTTTTGTTCATTTTTCTCTGAAATCCAAAAATTGATTTCAAGAAGTAATAATAATTATTTAATTTCAATTGAGTCTTTTGAAGTTTTACTCTTCAGTTTTTGCTATAATAAAAAGCAATTGGAAACGTTATAGAAAATATATTAGCTTTTATATATGATATTTCATTTTACTTTGAATTTTGTATGATTCGATTCATTTTGTAGGAACGGTACTCTGTATAACTTAATCAATAATAAATTATTCTTTTGAATGCTGGATTGTTTTTTATCAATTATTATTAGATTTAATTATCATCTATATAGTTATTTCAATTTGAAATATGGCTTTGAATCAAAATTATATACTAAAAACATGACTTTTAAAAAAAAAGAGGCTTTAAATGCCAAACCCATTGCTGTTGAGGATTTCAAATGGTCATTTTCGTGTTCTAAGTGTTAAATAACAATACTAAATGTGGATTTTAGCCGGCATTTAGTAGGAAATGCTTTTCCATAATGTTATTGATTATTCTGTTATCATTTGATACAACTTTATCAAAATTCAAAACTCATTCAGTGAGGATAAATTGGAACAGTACAGAGGGAACAGTTACACTTCATACTGGCAATGTTATTTTTGTGAGAACAGGGGCCTAAAGAGGTTTTTAAGAGTAAAGTCCTCTGATCTATAATACTGATCAATGGTTTATACAATAAATCTGATTATATCTTAATCTACTTTAATAAATTGTAATTTTATTCATTAAAAAATATTATTTAATTGTCTAACTCAAACATGAGTTATTTTTTAACCGTAGCAAACGTCTCTGGCTACGGGGGCAGTTGCATCATTTGGAATTTGAAAAGAAAATACTGGCAAAAATAATAAAATCATGAGCTTTAATAAAGGCCCTGCAATCCAGGAGTAACTAAATAAAGCAAATATAAAGTTTGGGCCATATTGCTCAATGTTTAAAGGTTGTTCAGAGCCTTTGAAGTTTCAAAATTTGTAGAATAAAAGCATTTTTAATAAATAACTATTTTAGATGATTCAATCTTTTAAAAGTTCAAGAATAGTACTGATCTATAGCATTGAGTCCTTTACCATGTGGTCCATTGAAATATGAACACTTACTAATTCAATAATTAATGAAGGTTAAGTGATTGAAATTCATTCATATTTCAATGTTTTAAAGTATGACAAATTTTAATATATTAAGACAATATTAATACAATATGAAACAATTGAAAAAAAATATTAACTTGTAGATATGATCCGTCATTTTACTGGGTTTTTGTACGTTTTTATAGAATTGTATTCAAGATAACTTAATAAATATTTATTCTTTTGATTGCTGAAGGTTTTTTTATCAATTGTTATTATCTTTAGTTTTCATTTATATATTTATTTTATTTAAAAATAATAGCTTTTAATCGAAATTATACTAAAAAAATGTGATTTTTAATAAAAAAACTTTAAAGTCCAAACCTACTGCGATTGACAGTTTTAATAATCGTCTTCTATGGCTTAAATAATAATCATAAATGTGGTTTTTAGCTAATGACCTAAAATGTATTCTGTTATTAATTTATAACAAATATTATTTTATAAATTGCTTCATTTTGAGTTATGTCGACTATTTTATAGGTAAGAATTCCAAAACTTTAAACCTGTGTTAGTAAACATCCTTTTTATAACGGAATAGTGAATTGGATACAAAATAAACCACAAAAATAACACGTATTTCATTACATGATACACAGTTGTATGATTACAATAAATATGTCATTTCTATCATTTTTTAAGATATTCCATTAACTTTCCACACGAAAATATAAAATAAAATGCTCAAAGGAGTTGTTTATAAATAAGACATCGATAAAAAATAAATCCGTAGCTTAAAATAATTTTATCAACATGAGTTGGGAGTTTTAACAAGACATAATTTTTTATTTTTAAAGTAAAAATATTAAATTCAAGAAAATTGCAATAAAAGATGAATCTAAAAATGAAAAGGAAAAACAAAGGAACAACTTTTGAGCAAAATAGTTAATTAAATTCAATAAACCTCGATTAAAAATTGCTATATATACAAATTAATTCTAAATTGGATATTATTCACATACAATCAACTTTTCAGGCGCATACTCTCGGGGGGTAAAATTTCCCAGTTCTCTAAGGGAGTCAAATATATATATCATGGGCGTCTGGAAGAGGTGGGCTGGAGTGGCGGCATTCAACCCTCCCCCAAAAAAAAAAAAAAAAAAGAAGGAATTTTTGCTTTTTATTATACATTTTTTTGGTGAGGAACAAAAAATTTTACGCGAAAATAGGAGTAAATTTTTTTATAAGAATTATTTTCTTTAAAATAAGGTCATTCGGGCAAATTATGCAAGAGAGCAAAAAATTTAATGTTTGAAATTAAATATTCAAAAATTTAATTTTAGTGAATAGCTATGGGTTTTTGAATTTTTTTTTTAATAAATTTATTATTTGAAGTTTTGAAAAAAATATCCAAAAATTTAATTTCCAACAAATTTAATTTTTTGTAAATAACTATGGGTTTTTGAATACAAATTCATACAAGTTTAATTTTTTGTGAACAACTGAGGGTTTTAGAATTATTTTTGAAAGAATTTAATATTAAAATTAAATTTTGTGTGGACAGCTGTCAATTCTGATTTTTTTCTTTCATAACAATAAATTTTTTAATTTTTTTTTCAAAATTTTTTGTAAATGGCTATAGATTTAAAAAAAGATACAAAATTTAAAATTAAAATTTATGAATTTTTTGTGAATAACTTTGGATTTTCATATTTTTTTCTACAACTTTTTTTTTTTTTAAATATAATATTAAAATTAAATTTTGTATGAACAGCTGCCAATTCTAATTTTTTTTTTTCATAACCATGAATTTTTTTAATTTTTTTCTAAATTTTTTCTAAATGGCTATAGAATTAAAAAAAAGATAAAAAAATCAAAATTAAGATTTATGAATTTTGATGAATTTTTTCAATTTTTTTCTACAATATTTTTTTTGAAAAAATTTAATATTAAAATTTAATTTTTTGTGAATTAAGAATTATTTTTTTTCATAACAATGAATTTTTTAATTTTTTTTCTAAATTTTTTTGTAAATGGCTATAGAATTGAAAAAAGATAAAAAATTTAAAATTAAAATTAATGAATTGTTAATTTTTTTTCCAAAAATACAATTTTTTGTGATTAGTTTTGGATTTTCATATTTTTTTCTACAGTATTTTTTTTGAAAAAATTTAATAAAAATTTAACAAGCTTTTAAGTGAATAGAAATTAAAATTTATTTGGATTTTTTTCATATTTTTTTTCTACAATTTTTTTTTTTTTAAATTTAATATTAATATTTAATTTTTTGTGAACAGCTGTGAATTAAGAACTATTTTTTTTCATAACAATGAACTTTTTAATTTTTTTTCTAAATTTTTTTGTAAATGGCAATAGAATTAAAAAAAGATAAAAAATTTAAAATTAAAATTTATGAATTGTTAATTTTTTTTCCAAAAATACAATTTTTTGTGAATAGTAATGTAGCTAAAAGTAGCTTTGGATTTTCATATTTTTTTCTATAATTTTTTTTTTGAAAAAATTTAATATTAACATTTTTTTTTTGTCCGAACTGCTGTAAATTTTGATTTTTTTTTTTTCTAAAAATGCGATGTTTTGTGAGTTTTTGTGGATTTTTGAATTATTTTTCACCAAAATTTAATATTTGAATTACTTTTTAAATTTTTTGTGAATAGCATTGAATTTCCAGATTTTTTTCTACAAATTTCAAAAACCAAGCCCCAAAATTAATCCTGCAGATGCCCATGTATATATATATACATTTATAGAAACGCTACAAGTAATAGTCAAAACACTAATGAAAAAGGCAATGTACATATTTGCAGGAGCCTCCTTGAAAATATGATATAAGAAACAAAACTCATAAGTAATAAAACAACATAAAAGATCAATAATAACGGCCCCTTACGCCTTGATATTTAAGTCTACATTAGTATATTATTTACACTTGTTAAGTATTTTTAGAAATAATGGTGCTACTATGTATGTAAAAAAGAACTGTAATAACTTTTGTTGATTGCAGCTTCTCTACAATTAACAATTGAGTTAGTTTATTTCTTACAAAGCGTGTTTATAAAATACAATTATTCACATTATATTTTTTTGCTCTCTTCCTATGCAGGCAATAGTTTATATTAAGAGGATGAGTCCTTACAAGGGGTTGGATAACGTTTTTGTAAAAAGTTACCTATGTATTCCTATGAAAAATAAAAAATACGTAAAAAATGACCTCGAGGGTGTCAAGAGTTTCCCAATATCTGGTTGTCCATTGAAATCTTAACACGTACCAATTCGTTGAGTGATTTAAATTGATTCATGTTTCGATATATTAAAGCATAAACAATTAGTTAAAAAAACCTGAGCTATCTACATTTCGTACAAATCGAGAAAATTACACTTGAGCATGATTGATGAATATCCATTTGGGCACTCCAAGCAGTTGCATGTCTCCAGGACCGACGTCTACGCCGTCAGCATGCCTGAAACGTTTGAAAGGAAGAAAGGATATGTCATTAAGGCCAAACTGGACCCGGATGAGTTAAAGAAAACAGCCCAAGCCAATCCCTTCAA
Organism: Lepeophtheirus salmonis; assembly: GCF_016086655.4. Lineage (NCBI taxonomy): Eukaryota > Metazoa > Arthropoda > Copepoda > Siphonostomatoida > Caligidae > Lepeophtheirus > Lepeophtheirus salmonis. The sequence continues at coordinate 2,560,805 of NC_052140.2, forward strand.
GTCCATGAGGGCCCATGCAAGAGATATTGGGTTTTTACATCAGACTGTTAAGAGAGCTATAAAAAAAGTGGGGGGAAAGAGCCTTGTGAGACTGGAGAGGCCACTTTTGACACCAGGAATCAAAGAAATCCATCTCCACTATTGCAAGACTCCTTCGAATGAGCCTTTTGAGTTATTTTGAATTCTTTGTAACAACTTTTGGCCCTCCTCCAGCCCTGATGCTAACATCCTCATGCGCATGCGCCCCATGACGTCACTATAAATAAAAAGAGAGATATTTGCTTAACAAATCTGCTCTATTTTCCTTACAAATTTCTAATTGCCAAACCTTGTTCTATTAACATTAAAAAAAAAGGCTATAAGCTTCCAAAGAGTAGAATATCATCGCTATTAGATCATGAGCGAACACCGAGATTATTAGAAGCTCTTAAACGGTTTATCATTGCTTATCTCCCCGACGACTATCTTTATTTTGAAATAAAGAAATATGCAGTGAATTTTTATATCAGCTTTTTTCATAGATTTTCTTCCGTTAACTTTTGTAGGATTTAAAACAGTTGACTCCACCTATTATGAGCTCAAAAAGAGTATATACATGGGACTTTAATTTTTATATTAATTTATATAAATCAATTACTTTAATCCAATATAACAGTTGGCAATATCAAAAATACAGAAGGCCAGCTAGTATATGTTTTTTGCAAATATTTCCTTTCATGGCGTTTTTTTAATATAAAAAATATAACAGCGTATTATGTTGTCAGCTGTCAATGTTTATCCATATTAAACATTCCAATAAGTATTCTAAACGTTGATTAATTGAATTAAAATCATCTTTCGTTAAGTTATGATCAAATCCCAAGAATGATTCAATAATAACCCCATTTTGGGGAAAGATTGACCAACTACCAACTGATGTTGAGCATTTTGTTCCTGTTTCTTTTTTGATGAAAGGTAACGACGTGCTTGCTCTTTCATAAAAATGAAAATAACACAATGATTAACAGAAAAATAAAGCCATTGATTTCTGAAAGCTACAATTTTATGGAATAAGAAAAAAACTTGAACCCTATTTGATTATTATTATAAGTTAAAAAATACCAGTCCAGTGCATGGTCAGAAATAAAAATGACTGACCATAATTGCTCAAAATGTTTAAATAATCCACAAAATATCACTTATAAATAAAGTTTGAACGTCATTAGGGAACCAATCAAAGTACCTTCAAATTATAATTTCATAATTTATTTATCAAATTCTTATTTTTGGTCCACTCTACTGTATGCAACATACAATGTGAACTCAATAGTATTCCCTGCATTATGCGACATTATTTGAATCCCCGGCGTTTAATGGTTATTTTATACATAATATGTATTTGCTTTCCGCAATGAAAAAAACAACCAAAAATGGACACTTCAAACTAAACAGCTTGCTTTTGTGGATTGCTCACAAAAGGATTTGTTGAACTTTTAGGAGAGGTGAAGAAAAAAAAGGATCGATACTTGTATTTTCCTTTGGGAGAGAAAGAGGGGAGGGTGCTTTTGGACAAAAATTTGACATAACGTATTTTTGAAAGACTTATTTTTAGAAAAGACCTTTAAAAAAATAATAACATGATCCCAACAATAAATATAATTAATTGAAAACAGGGAATCCTTTCATTTTTTCCCTAGAAAAACGTTGTCATTTTGACAAATTTGTCAACAAGATTTCTTTTCAGCTCATTTCAAGCCCATTATTATAATATAGGGGCTAGACACTCTATAGCTCTGGGGATTTTTTTAGATCAATATAAGACATTCAGTTTAAAAACAAAAAAAATGTTGTAACCATTTCTTATTCTAAACTTCAGAAAAATGCTTATATGTGAGTAAAAACTAGAGGAAAACGATAATATTCTTATTTTAGGCGGTGACAATTAGAACCAAATATTACATAAAAGAAATAATCAAACTTTAGTTTTAAAGAAAAATAACACATTAAAACAACCTTGTTTTTAAAGATATTGAGGATTTAATTTAATAATGACTAGCGGGAGTACCCATATACTATTTAAAAGATAGTTTTTATTTCTCCAATCCAATTAACAGCACTATTATCTTCCAAAAATATATTACTCTTATCCTCTAACACAGAGGTGGTCAAACTTTTTAGAGTCTGAGTGCACTTACAATACTACAGATACTTGCTGGCACACTCTATACAAAATAGAACTGATATCTTATGCATGTAAGATATATAAATTCTAATAAAATTGATATTTGAAGAATGCTATGGAGTGCATCTGAAAAAGTTATGGGAACAGAGTCTAAGAACCACTGCTCTAACACTATGATTACGTAATATGAGCAGTAAGGCAAATTAAAACTAAATATATTGTATACAGCGATGTATCAAAATCAAATTACAGGATGTGATATCTAAATTGATACTAAACTGTACTGCTACCGTGAAGAGACACATTTTTAATTTCGTAGATAAAGGATAAACTTTTGCTTTATTTTTGAAGAAAATATTGTCATTACAATCAGGGTTGGCGTCAGCAATCCCTCAAAAGGGTCAGGTTTAGGGAGGACATTGGAGTCATTACTCATTAGCCCCGACTCCGTAATTAACTATAAAAAAATAGAAGCCCGTAAGACTACATTTTTCAAAAATTAATCAATATTTTCTAAATAAAAAGATAATTTGAAATTAAAGTATAATAAGAAATGTATTTTATGAAAAATGCTCCGTAATTATTTTCTTAAATAAAAGATTCCAAATTTATTTTCCAAAAAAAAAAATTCAAAATTATATTCAAATTAAAATCTGGTTCAACTGTCATAAGCCCTTCTTGATCGTTAAAGTAAGTGATTAAAGAGGCGGGGCTCTGCAGTGCACCAACTAGGGCTTCGTGAAGTTATTAAGAAATGTATCTTGTAAAAATAGTAAGATGGTCCCTTATAAAGCAAAAACAATATGCTGAGGGGCTCCGCAGTGATGTAAAGGTTGGAAATCACTGGTGTAAGCCGTGTTGGATCGATATATTTTTTACTTCAAATGAACAACTTGATATTTATTGTTCAATCTCACCCTGTAATTGTTTTCCATAAGTACCTGCAAAAGTATTATTGAATAATGAATATGATTACCAAACGAGGAACAGAGTCCGAATTCACAAGGATATCGAATCAACGATCATAAAGGAATCCATCATTAATAAATAACTCATTAATAAGTTAAAATTATTCATCAAACAAAAAAATATTTATAAAAAAAATGACTTTAGAGTTGAAACAATGTAAACAATTGCTAATAAGCTTCTTAAAAAAAATATTTTACATACATTTCTTAAAATAAAATGAAGCCATAAAAAATCCCTTTGAATAGTTTGACAAATTAGAAAAACAAAAAGTTATATAAGGAAGAGAGGCCAAAGGAGTCTCGAGTAAGGATTTATTTTAATAAATAGGTTATTAATTATTTATTTATACAGATTAGTGTTGTTCGGTATACCGCTACTATACATAGTAGTACCGGGGTACAAATTAATTAAAAACGGTACTATAGTAAATTGGAACTGATACCGGTAACATTGAGCAAGACAAATAAAGAGGTGACAAGGGCCGCTTGGAATACTTTAGTTAGGCAGACATATAATCAGGCTTGTAAGCGGTCCGCTATTTTGGCGTTCCGTTCAATTTTTTTCTTCGTTCATCGTTCAGCCATTATATTCGTTCTGTTCCACGTTCTAATCATAAGGTAGTACAGCAAATCCGGAATTCCACTTTGATAGTGTCAGGGAGGCTTCATTGGAGATCTAGGTTCCAAGATTTTTTAGCACAATATTTCGGTGAATATGTTTTAGAGAAAAACATCTTAGCTATCCTCACGTTTTATTAGATTAGCTGCAAGCAGCCATGAGATGAACAAAATAAACCAAAATCCCCCTCCGTATCTTGCAGTAACATAGGCAGGAATTACCTCGATGTCGATACTTAAATAGAATCGAAATCCAACAAGGGATTGAACTTATAACTCCCCCCACACACAAATCATCTGTCTTAATCCTTGTCTTTCACGCTGAGTGTTTCTTTATTTAAAACTATAATTTCAATAATAGTGATACCAGCTTTGTTAAATAAAAAAACCGTTTAGGTTGAAACGAGTCTTGCGCTCGTCTAAGGTCACATTTTTTACATAACTATATGAATTGACCTTTTTTATATATACATTTATATAAGCTCGAAAAATAAAGATACCAATTTTGGTACCGGAATCGCTAGAAAAATATTGACACGACCAATATGAATAAAAAGGACATAACTATATCATTGAATTTACTCAAATTAGGGTTTATACCTGAGTATCTTGTTTCTCTGAGTTTTAAACCAGCAATAAGTTCCTGGGATATACAGCATTGTATTATTTCATAATATACACTTCAATTAATTAATTAAAATTCTTTAAATTAAGAGTGAAATACATATTGGAGAGTCACTCGGTTTGATACTTAGAGAAAGGAAATATGGACTAGGAATCAGACCGAAAAACTCATACACGATCATTCATACATCAAATAAATGATTAGTAAACGCTTTTAGATTTGTACAAAATTTCCTTATTTCGCAATAAATTTGTGGCTTTTAGGAGCAGTATGAGATGTGACATTTCAAATTCTTATAAAAAGAGTTACATGGATTGATTTAAATGATGCGCAAGTTGACTTATAGCTCCACCAAAAATTAGCTCTTCCATCAAACTACTATTTAATATTTGTTTTATTCCGGGTAGGATCAGGTTACGGAATTACCAAACGGGACCTGCAGACTCTAAAAAACAACCCATGCACTATTTGTGCTTAAAATATAATCAAAATTATCTAAATTTCATAGTATTTATTATTTAACAACAGGATCCCGATATTTCCAGGGAAATGAGAAACTCTATTTCAAATGTTACTCAAGATATTAATAATATGTACTCAAAAATGAATCAATTTCTTTTTTTATTATAAACATAGAAAATGTATAAAATCAGTTGAGTTACTAGCTGCTTCACTTATGGATAAAAAACAAAAACAAATTAGATTTAATAATTATAAAAATAAATTATTCATTAATAAACAAGAAATAAACTTTATGAGGTCAATGATAACATCTTATTTTATAAGATGTTTGAGTAACTTATGGACAGGAGAAATATCATAAGGAAAGAGGCCTTTATCCGTTAATTTATCAATGGATTTCTTGAGATTTGATAAAATATGGTAAACATTTTGATACTGCTGCGTAGTTATTAGATCAATGCGGGATCCACGATTCAGGTACTTGAGAAATCTTAAAAAATATAACAAAAAACAAGTTTCATTCGATAAAAGAAAATCTAGCAAAACACTATGGTCCAAGGATATACTCTCTGAAAAAAGTTGAAAGGCAATTAAAGGACTCAAGTCCTCAGAGGAGATTTTAGAACCAATATAAATATCCAATAAACAAAGAAGTCCCTCAATTAATACGTCATCTTGCTCTCGAAATATTTTCATAAACATATGTAGGAAAGATGCATCATGCTGGAAAAGAAAAGTAGGGCGCATCCAGTTCGTCATGTATTCAACAATATCCAATATACTTTTCTCAATATTGACAAGATCTTGATTAATCATACTTTCTGCTCCGGAGCTTGCATCCGACTCTTCACTCGAGGAACAACACTGAGCCTCACGCACTAAAATGGCAATGGCTTTTAGGTGAAGTAAAATAAATTTGTGACCAAGAGATGTGTCCACTTTCCCTTCATGCTCCGTTTCATCGGCCAAGTGGCCAGCCATTCCAGGAGACAGGACCTTGGGTAGAGATATAGACGAATAATAGTCTTTAGATTTGGAGAGAGAAATTAATCGTCGAGATAAGGAAAATATGTCAGCAGGGATTTCATTTTGAAGCCCTAATCAATAAAATAATATTATTAGTAACCGTGAATGACAATTCTAATTAATTACTCAAAGGGCACCCGCATGTGCACCACATTTTTTTTTTTTTTTTGCATTGAGAAAAGATTAATCACAATACAGCAAGATAAGCAAGAAACTAATTTGAAGCATTTATATTTATAAGTAGTGTCTAACTTTTAAAGCAGCAATTTGTACTGAGTTACATCTATTTGATTAATTCAACCAAGACCAACAGTAATTTTAATTGCCTATAGTAAATAGAAATAATTATTTGAGTTTAGGTTTATTAACAAACACTTTGAACACTGTTGTGTAAAAAAAAAAATCATATTGTTGAATAAAAAAGTATTATTCGAAAGTATTCCTATGCTTCTAATGTTTTTCATAAAGATGCGGCTTATGTCTAAATAAGAAGAGTAATATTTACATACATTTTTCATTAAAGATATATGAATATAAAAAGTAATTTACATCATGGCTGACCCGAGTTTATTTCTACAAATGTCAATGGTCAAGTCCTTAGATATTTGAAACTATTGGTAGCCTTGCTATAGAGTTCATTGAAAACCAAGTGTTGAGTAAGTCCTAATTTAGACAGAAGACTCCATTCTCGGTCTGGTCCAGTTTAGTCCTACATATCAGTACTAAAACTTATAATGTTCAGTCCTTTACTCAAGTATACTTTTTTTTTTAATCAGTTTTACTATTGCCAGTCCGAAGGACCGACAGTCTTAAGGATCCGTCTAAAGGATTGATAGGACCGATCCTAAGACTTGCCTGGGCCGAATAAATAAAGACTAATGCAGCACTATATAAACCTATTTTTAAGAAAGTAGAGTTTATAATTGTTATTTATCCATTGCCGCTAGATCCATTGAATATCCTTCAACAATCACTAGTATAAAGACTCTCAAAATCTACAGATATTCAATATCAATATTAATATTCATCGATTATCAAGGGGAGGGTTGGGGTGAGCTTATTAATGACATCCTCTTCAAGCCAGAGTTGAAACTTTATGTAAAAAAATTAATGAGGGTACTTTCGAACGCCACTGTATATCAAAGCATTTAACTTCATAGTTACAATAACTGCTAACTCTTTTTCTAAAACTCCTTTTTAAGTTGGTGGATTCATATTGGAAAAAATGCCAACATGAGTACACTATTTTTGTTTATATAGATGGGTTAGCACATCTATCGTGCGTGTAGAAACAATATACATTGGATCGTTATAATATACACGGATATCAGGAGAAGAGTAGAACTTCATTTAATCAACTAACAAGAGTTAATATATATATATGTATACGCACGATAGATGAGCCAACCCACTTTCAGTTATATGTATATCCATGATGAATCTAACATGAACTTCAATTGTAAAATTTCATTTAAAAAATATAAATATTTATGTATATCTAATGTGTCAATTCACGAATACTAAAGATATATGCCTAGAGTAGATCCATAGCATAGTGCAGTATTCAAGACTTCTAACTCTTGTTTCCATAAAGACGGAGACGCGGCAGAGTGGTAGGGAGGAAGGAGAAGATAATTCAAATGCGATATATAGTTTTTAAATCCCGGATAGCAAGCATATGTATGTAGACGTACGAGTTGATTCCAAATGGTAATAAAAACATATTTATCCCGAATGAGGAGAGAGTCTGGTGAATAGAGTGTTCCATAGAGGGACTTCCAGTGATTAGATAGGAAATGCCCAATGTATTTGATGGACTGTGTTCGATGTGCATCGTATTCTCCTTGAGAAGGTATAGCGGCATCGCAGTGCGAGGTAGGTGGATCTTCTTCCTCCCCCCAGTTGAGAAGAGGTAGAAAGAAGGGCAGAATATCCGATGGATGAGGGAAGGATTGCAAAATGGATTTGCAGAGAGATTCGCATGGATGAGGATGACAGGGAATGACGTAGAGGAGTGGAAACAGAATGTTTTCCAGAGAGACTCGGAGGAAAGGGTCTTGAGGGGACTGTTCCTTGTAGATCTTATACAAAATGCAGATCAGCTCCACTTTAATCCGTTTGATACAAAATGCAATTTCTTGAAGGGAGCCGCAGAGGCGATCCCCACTCATGGCGGCCAATAATAGCCTCAAGAAGGAAGAGAGGCTCATGAGAGAGCAGGGGGAATGAGATTCTTGAGAGAGAGTGAGTTGAAGGAGTGAGATGACTTCCTTGGCGGAGCCACAGCAACATGCCTCTCCTTCCACCTTGGAAATCAATACACTCCAGGATTCGCAAGTGACGCACATCCTTCTATTTCAATCACTCCGATCCTTTGAGTTGAGCAGAATTTGAGAACCTTTTCCCATCTTCCATCAATTCATAGCACAAGGAGCACCAAGAAAGAAAGATTTTGGATTAGTTACGAAGAAGTGTTAGAACCATAACAAACATTGACGACACTTTACATACAATATTATTGTTATAAAAAAGGGAGAGCTCAAACAATGACTTCTATTATTGATAATGTCTGGAGTGAAACATGCCTGAGTCACTCAACCTCATATTGGGGTGGTCGTGTTGGCAAAACCTAATTGAGTTTGTACAATAGTACTATCTTCTTCATTCCTCAGCATCAGAGAATCGTTTGATAGTCACGTGCTACAATTTTTTTATCTTCCATACGTTTTTAAACTGAAGTAAAAAAAGTATTTGATTAAAAAAAATGCTTAGAGTAAGTGTTTCATGCTGGGAGGACAAAGATATTACCTATAACATTTTTCTAAGTCAATTAGAAAAAATTTACCATATATGAAGTTTAGATCGAAATCTGTTAAAATAAGAAAATATATTTTTGGTTTTTTTTTTTATTTCAGTTCAAAAATGTAGTCGTTGTGGAAAAGATATTAATTTTAGCACGTGGCTTCGCAACAATTCTTTGATGTCGTTGAATTAACAAGGGAATGACATTGTGCAAACTTAATTAGTCTTTGCCAATTGATTTTAACCATGAAAATACACTTCCTCCTCCTATACGAGGTTGAGTAACTCAGCCTTGTTCCACTCCAGATATTAATATAATAGCCAATAGGAGAATTCATTGGCTCAGATAGCTAGGATCAAATAATTAAAAAAAGAGATAGCCAAGCGAATAAAAATCCGCATCAGCTGTCATGAGAAGTTTTGTTAAGCACTCAACCTCTCTACTTATGGAATATTTGCTGAATATATATAAATAAAACATCCATTATACTCATTAGGATACAATAAACTCAGACAGCTTAAGCGATGTCCGCAATGCGAAAATGCATATTTTTCTTCCTAATTTATGCACTTATGACTCTAAATCCTCCTTTTAACCCTAATTTCCCTACTAGCTATTAGCCAGGCGCCTACGTATATGCTTATTTAATTTTCCCAAATTATTATTTATATTGATTTGTTTATTTTGTGAACCTGAAGTTAAGACTAAGATAGAAAACCTCATATCCAACAACATCTTTGAACGGAGTACATTACTCCTTATCCGACTCCGAACACATGTTTGTAAATACTTGCTGTAATTAGTAACTCCATTAATGAGAATATCTCTCCACAAAATGATGTCTTCCAGTGTTATATCAGAAAATCTCAAAGGGGTCTTAGAGAAAATCCGAGTGGCCTATGAAAACGCTCCTCCTCAAACCCGCCCTAAACTTCTACCAAACTTAATCGCCGTGTCAAAGACGAAGCCTAAAGAAAGTATCATCGATGCTTATAAAGCAGGTCAAAGAGTCTTTGGAGAAAATTATATTCAGGTAGATAATTTTTAGTTGATTCTTATTTTCCAAACTAGACGTAGTTTTTATTCATTGTAATTGTCATTGATTTTCCGGTTTATTATATTAGAAAATTTTTCATGGACCTTCTCTTATTTGATTCTATTGTAATCAAGGGTTACGTCCTATTTTTATATTATATACAAAATACAAAAATCTCAGAATATATTTAATAAAATATAAATTAGTATTTAATGACATGTTCATTTTTTTATCTAAATTATATCCACTAAAACCAAGAGAATTGAGAGTTTTAATACTATTACTTATTTCTTGTATTAAACAGTTATGTTTTGATTGCAAAGATGGTACCAAGTACAAAGGTACTTGTCCCATAACATAGAACTTATACTTGAGTATTCATGAAAAACGAGTACTTTTATACTTGGTTCAAAAATAGTACTCATAAATAATAAAGTACTATTTTACAGAAAAATATTTCACCAATTTCGTTTAAAAATGTGTTAAAAACAATGAATATTTTCATCTATTGTAATAAGATGATTAATTATCTCTTCTTCATTTTTGACGATCAATTGTCTTCTTTGAAAAGAATTCCACAGCTAACTTCCACTAATAAACTTCCTATAAAAGTGAAATAACTCATAAAATGGGATTAAGACGAAACAATAAATAAATATATTCTTCATATTACTTAAATACATTGCAGGTCCTTGTAAATTACTTAAATACCTCAAGCAAATAAGTCTAATACTTGTACTTAGAATTTCAATGAAGTACTTGTGATTGACTAAAGTACATTTAAAGGTACTTGGTTCCATCCCTGGTTGAATGTGTACTTTGTATTCTCGTAACTAATTGATTTTTTTTCTTTTTTTAGCAGTTCAAAACATATTTTATCTTCTTAGTGATAGTATATTTTTGTTTTGTTATCAATACCTAAATTAAGGGGGATCAATGGCCAATCCTTTTTTAATGGTAGACCAAAATATAAGTTATATAAAAGTATATTCACCTAGGTCAATGTTAATTAAATCCAATACTTTTGAAACGTTCAAAATAAAGCTAACTAAATTTACAAAGTGAAACACGATTTAAATATTTTTGTAGCCTTTTGTAGTTTATATGGGATGATGCATGATTAATTAAAGGGATTGATATCCCGAATATAAACATTACACGTTGATCCAGCGCGAAAACATGTTATCTTGACAAAAGCTTGAACTGTGATATTCAGCTTTCAAATATATGTTCGCCAATGTTGAAGCCAGGAGATTCAAACTTTGCTATCATCACTAACATAATCTAATGACTAGATTGTAAGTTTTTTAATTATTTATCCCTGTTATAAATACCAAATTTATCAAATAAACTTACTAAATAATACAATATTACAGGCAAAATATGTTAAATTCACCAATAAACTGTGCTATCTGATTTGGGTTCTATAATAAAGTTTACATTTCAAGGATATGTAATTATTTTATTAAACTAAGAGGTGATACAGTTTACCAAAAATGTTGTTTTAAACTATTGAAGTGTTGTATTGTTATAATTATATTTGTTAAAAATTAGTATTATGGATTGGACACCACTCTAGCTAATAGTCAGTGTAAAATAGACACAATTTCTCTGACGGAATGCAACACTGCATTGCAAATAAAAATTGACTATTAATCGATAGCAAATCATAAAGTTCAAATCCCCAAAGTTACAGGGGAAGAAATAAGTATTTGATCCTTTGCCGATTTGATAAAGATTTTATATGGGATTGAGGTTCGGAAACTGGCTAGACCACTCCATGACCTTAGTGTGCGTCTTCTTGAGACACTCATGTGTTGCTTCGCCCTTTATGTTTTGTGTTTTTGTCCTGCTGGAAGACCAATTACACGACCTATTTTCAGTCCCTGCCCTCAGAAGGAGGTTATCGCTCAAGATTTCCGCTCTTCGATTATGTAAAGTAATTTTTCCCCCTTAGCAGAGAATCACCCCCAAAATCACGATTATGTTTTCACTCTTATGCATGACGGTGAGAGTTACTTGGGATTATTCTTTTCGCATTCTTCCTCTAAACACTTTTTTTGTTGATCATGTACATGAACATATATTACTCGTAATTGCGTGCAAAAATTAATATTAATAGACCAAAATAAAATTGCTATTGGGTAATTAAAATGGATGGTACCTATATATGATAGTTTAAGACGAAGAAATGACATCTTGTACAATCTGCTAGTAGAAGTTCAACTTGTACACAACATTTGCATAATATCATATTATTATTTAAATGATTTCAAGAGATACCTGTTGTGTGTATGGGTATAAAAAGACTATCAAATAACTATGCTTTGCATACTCAATGTAATTTCAGGTCAATTTATGAAAAAAGGATTAGGGGATCAGTTACATGCTCTATTATATTACTAATTAATTATTATTTAGTGAGGAAGGAAGAAAGAAACGATGAGACATTGTAACTTGATTCACCTTGACACTATATATTCATATAATATATATTTTATCTTTTTGTTTGTAAGACGTTTTATATTGTTTGTAATAACGTGTAAAATCGTACTATAATATAAATTTAGTAACTGTTTCTACAAAGAACATTGAAATACGAATGATTTATTTGTATTTTAGATCCGCATGAGTGGAAGGAAATTCGTATTTACCTATGTGTAATATATGTATGAAAAAATCTCGTTCTATTTTTCTAATCTCATCAAATTCATAATTTTCCCCATGTGCTATCTCAAGTAGAAGGGGCTCTTGCGAGGTTTCGTGGATTTAGTCATTTGTTCCGTGAATAAAATATGAGGATAGATTATAGGGGAGCCTGAGGAATTTTGTAATAAGTCTTTTTTTCTTTTTTTTCTCGAACATCAAAAAAGCTACAGCAATAAAATGTACATCACAATTGTATTATATAATGCAGATTATTGTTTAAAAAAAAACCAATTATTTTTGTCAGATTTTCTTCAGGATATTGGACAAAAACTGTTTCAGGGGTAAAACTAGAGGGCACGGTGTTACATTACTAACACACAAAAAACATTATTTTTTTGTTGTTGTCAGCTGTCGATATCTCTGCTTCTTTTCCTCCAATCAGTCTTCTGATCGTTTTGATTGTCTTAATTATAATTAGCTCTTATCAAGCTGTGAATACTTTTCAACAATCCTTGAATAATAATTCCATGATTGGGAATAATTGACTAGCTACCAAAGGGGAATGAGCCTAGTAAATTAGCTTGTAAATAAGCGAGAGAGAGTGGCGCCGTATTGCAACAAAATAATGCAACTCCCTGAATTATCATTATCACATAGAAGAGACATCAGCGCCCTCTATACTCATATCATCCCAGGCTACAGAAAGTCACACTACCTTGCAGATAATATTTATTTTTCTGTTATATCATGTCCTATTGAGTTTGGGCCTTATTTATGGATCTTTTTTGGACAAAGGTTGCTCACGCAACAATAAAGGTAACACGTGAGGGATGTATCAGTTCCAAAGTTTTGACGTCCCGTCCTAAATTTTAAGGAGCCATCCGAATTGGACGTAAAATCCTCCTATACAACAATCTTTTAGAAATGATGTCATTATAAATCTAGCTTCTATACATTTAACAAGCCTAATTTACATTTTGATGCGTCCTAAATTCAATATTACGTCATGTGTGTTTAAGGGTATTTAAAGTTTGACTAAACTAATTCAATGGGTAATCTGAGATACTTTAATATAATATTAATGAAAATTATGTATTGTAGAGGGGGCTTTATTATTTTGGACGTTTTGTAAGGACCAATAACTGGGACGAGACGGATTTTAAGTACCTATAAACTCCTAAGTAAAAGTAGAGTTTAGGAGGATCATTATTTTATACAAAACTCACTCAGTGAGGAGAAGTTTGAGATATATTAATGCTCAATGGGATTTTGGGAGAGGCTACAGCCCCTCCAGCCCACCCCCTGATGACGTATATTGTGTATAATTTTGTCGATTCTAAGTCACACCACTTTGGGGTCATTGAGTCAACAACAAAAAGGTCTTAAAAATCTTTCCTGTCTCCCCTACTTTCATATTCATATATTAAGGCAGACGAATCTTATCTTTTACGAATAAATCTATTATTGGATTCAGATATCCTTCAAAGTATGCTGTCAAATATTAAAATATGATTACTCTGTATGCCTCAAGGATTTGTGTATAATTCGAGTTAACTATATGTATTTTGTCAATACATTGTATATATTTTATTCTCGATATTTTACTTCAATAATAATAACTATTCTAAAGTTTATTCGTCACAAAAAAGTGTTTGAATATATGTACATTTTTTTCTATTTAAAAATGACTCTATCTTTTAATCTGCATTGATAATACAGATTAATAATATTGGTTTAAATATTAATCTCTCTCTTATAACATAGTATGATTATTGTTTTTGAAGATTCACTTGCTACATTATTAAGTTGGAAATACAAATTTGTTGGATTAACAGCACCATTTATATCTTATTGGAATCATTTATGTCCCATTTAACTACAACTATGGATCTGACTCTACCTACTTCATTATACACATGTGGCCTGTCAACACAAAAGCAAACTAGAATGATTTTTCTCAAAATTGAGTATGGATTACATTTGTATTCTGATACGAATAGTTATTGTCAATTTCTATCAACAAATTTAAATAATAGGTCAAAAATTGACTTCAAATATTTCTATGAAACATTGGCTGTATCAGGGGCGTCCGCAGGATTATAAATATATATATATTTTTTTTTTTAATCCAAAAATAATTTTTTTAAAATAAATTTCAAAAATCAACAACTGTTCAAAAAAATTAATTTTTTGAATACAAAAATTTAATTCCAAAATATTACAATTTTTGGATTTTTTTTTTGATAGATCCATAGCTATTCACCCAAAAATTTCAAGAATCCACAGCTCTTGACAAATAATTACATTTTTTGGAAAAATATTTTAAGAATGAAATTTCAAATATTAATTTTTTTTTTATCCTAACCAAAAAAATCTACTGAAGACGAAAGGAAACAATTTTTTTGAATGTCTTGTCTAATTAAAATCATTCTTTTATTTTCTTAACGAAATAAAGACAAGATTAAATTAGACGAAGATGTCTTCCATTTCTGTTTATAAAATATTTTGATTTATCCTCCGCCGGCACTGCAATTTCCCCTTAAATGACACATAAATATCCGATCACAATAAAAGAAGTTGATTGAATCTTTCTCTTTTTTTTTTTTCAAATACACATTCTCCAAAATTTAGGTAAAAGGGGCTTTATTATACTTGAATGAGAAGTCTTTCAATATAACTACCTTTTATGTAACTCAAAAAGTACTCAAATATTCCTAATAACATATAGAGTCATTCATGTCTAAAGATTATTCATTAAGTTTTAAATAACACTGCTTTTATCAACTCAACAATCTTCTTTTTTTGTGTGTTTTATTTGAAGGCATATCCAAATATATCTAAAATATTTTCCTACATTCATACTTGTGTACTTATTCTCTTACTCACATAAATATAGTCTCTAACATTATCAGCTGTTTCTCTACTTGATAGGGAATGAGCGTAGTTGACTTATATTAGTTTGTAAACAAGGCGACATTGAGTAGCGCCGGTTTTTAATACAAGTCCCTATCTGAATAATGATTATCATTATCCGGCCAAGGACTACTAGCTACTAGCTAGATATACACTTAAGACGACGTAATGTTACGCAATACTAGCGCCCTCAATCAATAAGTATTTATATTAGCCAGAGCTACATTGAGTCATACCACCTTGCGAATAATATATAATTTTGAGTTTTCTCGTGGTATATTATAGAAAGAGATGCTGGTCATACGGATGTAATTCGGATCTATTTCAATTCAAACAGCTGCCTTCATTGTCATTTACATTATAAACAGTCCTACTGGTCATTAGCTTACAAATCTCAGTTGGGGTATGACCCGCACGAATTAAATGTGTGACTTTGATTAGTATGTCCGTCTCTGATGCCATTTTTAGCTCAATTAAAAAATAATAATAAATTAAGTCTGGGATTATTTAAGGTGTGTTTTTTTATTTGAATTTTAAAATATTAGTAAGTACTAAAGATTCTACATATTTTTATACTGATCAAGAATAAATGTATTTGATTACCACAAAAGTTCAAATTCAGATCCACTAGAACCCCATTCCCTGATAATTATGTCCAAATTATTGATAAATGTATAAAAAGATTTTTATAGGAATGGTATTTTTTTGTTATGTTTTAGATGTGAGTTTACCTTTGCATTGTAATTTATGAGATAAGCAATTGAAATATAGTTTTACTTGCGTATAAGAGAAAAAAAAATAAAAAACCTGGTTGTTGACATTTTGACGTATTTCATAGATACTAAGTAGCTCCGGAATGTTTAAAATTAATGCGCCTTACAACCACGGAATTTTGAACTTTATGAGTGTGGAAATTTTTAGTTTCGACCCCGTATAATGAATTTTGATGATCAGATTACTCTCAAATTACGTCTATGAGTCCCTTCTCTATAATTCAGGCATGACCTCAAAGTGAACATTTTCTTATACTCATCTCCCAAATCTTGTTTAAAATCCTTTAGATTTCAGCAAAATACCCCTCATAATTTATGTCAAACTAAAAAAGCTTCAATCTATTTCAAATGATTTAGACCAATTACATAGATTTCCAGAATTTTCAAATTTGTGAATATCTAAAGGATCTATAGAAAGACAAATTTGTCAACACTTATTAGTAGTTCTAACATTATTATTTATAAAACAATTTTGATGTTTGACCGCTGAAAAATTATGAATGGCGGGCGACAGAGGAATTTTAATTTAATAGACTCATCTCTAAGAATTTAATTTATTAATAGATATCTTTATTTAAACATGATTTTGTCATTTTAATCTTATTTAAATTATAATTATATTTGACGATTAAGATATTAATATGATTCTTTTTTGATAAATTGATCATTTTAATTATGATTCATTTGTTATAAAAAAATATATGTATGTTTACGGGGTGACTCATATGTGTTTGATGTTGAAAACTCGTAAACAGTTCGTCTGACAAAAAATATATATTATTAAAACTTGTTCAACAACCCAATTGGCACATTTCAATATTTTAAGCAGAAAATTATAGGTGGCATGGATCTGGTTGATCTTGTTCTTGATGAAGAAAAGAAAACACGTTTTTTTCTCGTTCAAAATTGGCTTTTTTAAAATTATTATCTGCTTTATAAAGTGGAGTCCCATAACATTTTTCAAGCCACTTTTGCTTAGCTTGAACAGCATACAAAAAGCTGTATAAATTTTTTTGTACTTAGTACAAAAACTCACAAACTAAAGAACAGGTTATCATGAAATTTTGACAGCGGCCCCTTGAAGGTTGGTACTAACTGAAAATTAGGTTAAAAAAAAAAGACGCCATCTATGTGTGAATTCCATGAATTTTCAACCCATGTGCTTAAATAATCAATTACATTTCAATCATCTGGGGAAGAATGTGGGAACATTCCTTTGCTCAAACGTACAAGATCGCTGACAACCAATGTTAAATTTGCCGAATGGTCTCTCAAGCCAAAGTTTCAAGGGAGATAATTATGAGAATTGTGACCTTCTGTAGTTTTAATCCTTTTTAATCGTTCCATATTAATATTAATAGATCTATTTATTTATTTCAATAAAAGTATAACACACAATTATAGTTCATGCTATACTTAATGCTAGGATAAATGTTATGAAATTAAATACTGGTGGTGTGTAAACATAAAATCAATCTTCAACAGAAGTCGAGAATAGGAGAAAAATTGTATTTAAATTTTAGCTGTAGTTTAGATACTTATATTGGTCCCAAAATATATATATATGGAGCCCCCCATACCCCAAAAAAAAAGAATTTTATATATTCTTACTAGAAAATGTAACATTTGACTTTTTTTTCAAAAAAATATTTGAAATTTAGTTAAACTTTTCAAATCTTTTTCCACAAAATTTAATTTTTTGGTTAATAGCTATTGATTTCTGAAATGACATTTTTCTCCCAAAAATTTAATATTTGAATTTTTTTTCCAAAAAAATTTATATTTAAAATTTAATTTTAGAATTTTTTTCCCAAAAACTTAAGTTATTATTCAACAGCTCTGGATTTTTGATTTTTTTTTCCAAAAAAATTAATTTTGTAAAAAAAAATTTCTGAAAAATTACAAGCCTCCGCCCCCCAATATAATCCTTGGGACGCCCCTGATAGTAATCACTAGTGTGACTCTAGGAAAAGGGTATGTGTAGCCCTCTATAAATCATTCTTCAAATTATCAGAGATACCATGCTGATTTCGGTTTCTTTTTTTAACATGCCCGATATACAATGTATAATTATATGCTCTTGCTTGATACGGAGTGGGGGGGATTGTGTTTATTTCCTATCTCACATAATTGTGGTTAGCTAATTTAACATTCTTCATATGTTCAGGTTTTATTATCAGGTTTCTATTTTTTTTTTTACATATGCTTTCCTTGTTTACTTATATTCCTTTGTCAACAAAGTGAACAAGGGTGGCGCCGTCTTGTGGCAAAATGATGCAACTCCCTAAATGCTGTTATTATTTTATAAAAAATAACATTTACGTATGTCAAAATTCTTCTAAACATTCACAAGCTACAGACTATCACTTGCGGATAGTATATATATATATATTAAGTCTCCTCGTCCCCTATTGGGTTGTAGATCCTGAATCTGAATAAAATATACAAATGTACTTCAGCGTAAAAATTGGGAAAACTCTCAAACTTATTCATTTTTTCATTCCACCCATGGTTTTTGAATTGGAAAGGCTTCTTAATTGTATGTAATCTTGCACAAGGGTAGTTGAGGAACTTGTTCTTGTAGAGGAAATAAAAAAAAACTATTAACAAGGAAATATATATGCATATACGACGTAATTAAGTAGTCCCTAACATACGTAGAAGGTCTTATTAGCAGTTACTAATTATACATATTATGTGCATAGGACTGTTGTTACACTTTTTATATGCATAATTACGTACGTTTAGTGTTGTAAAGAATGTCCCCTTAGTCGCGTGCTGAATTTTTGTAGTTGGTAATCTGAGCATCCGCTATTGACTACGGGGGGATGCTTAGGTTTGTAAATCGTAAGGATTTTCGCTATGTTGGAAAAGAAATCGGATAATTTACAGTTTAAAGAATATATGATAGGAGAGCAGTTTAGTCTTCACGACGTTTCGCTGAATTAGCTGCGAGAAACTGTAAGAGGAAGGAAATAAACACAAATCTCACCCTGTATCTATTACCCTTATAACTTTCCAATAGATCTTGAGTCTGACTCTTCCTCATTCGTGATATTACTTTATACCTAGATGAGATGTTCTCTTCTCAAGAAGGGAAGAATAAGGATAATTGCCTCAGAAATATAAATACAAACACCCTTTAGGTTGCCAACAGCAAATACAGTTACACGCCATAAAAACCTTAGGATTTACAACTCTAGGGATAATACCCTCTCAATAAATCATTGTAGGGATATTTATTGTTGTTTTAATCTTTTTAAAAACATTGTCAAAGATTTATCAAAAGGACCCCTGCAAAAAAAACAAAACCCTCTTAATAACTGACTTTTGTTTCATGCCTATGCCTGAACAGTGTTTTATAATTCATAAATCTTTTTACAGTCGAAAGTAACTACGTTTGCATGTGTTTCTGAAACATGTAGAGGACCATTGATTATTTTTCGGGAATTTATAAGTAGTTTTGTGTCGATCCAGTCGAGTTGTAGGACCGCTCCAAAATCTCCAAAAACGTCAATGGTTTATTAAGTCAAATGAGAACAAATGTAAAGAAAATTATGTTTTAATTATAATGCAATATAATACCTTTCTCCGAGACACAGGTTTTTGTAAGTGGTGGGTCAAATATGAATACAAAAAGCACATTTTCTAAAACTATCTGTTCCTACTTTAACAAAGAAGTCATTTGACAAATTCCTTACTAAAATAATATCTTACCCAACTAAATGAGTCAAAGTAATTAAAATATATATTATGTACTTATTTATTGTGTTAATCTAAAACCTATTTAATTATTTTGCAAGATATCCGAAAGAATGTTTAAATAATCATTTTTGTATATTTTTGGTAGATTAATAGCTTTGTACTCTTGATATTGTATGATCGATTAAGTCTTAGATTAAGAAAAATAGTAGGAATTATTTTACAAAAATTACATTTATTTTTTAATGACTTTCATTAAGAGGTCCATGTTGGACTTATGAGCTCAAGGGCGTCAGAACTAGAGTTGGATCACTCTAGAAATTATCGGGCTACGAAGGTCAAAATATGAGAATCTATACAATTTAGGTAATTCAATATATGTATATATGTACTCATGAGAGCTAAATGATGAGGGTTTGCTCATATATTGATCTCCAGCCATTTCCATGGAATACTCATAATTGTTACTATTAGAGGAAATTTCTTGGTCGTTTCTGTCGTATAGGAGAGAATAAGGGTCCTTGAGATCCATTGTATTAGAGTTTAAAAATGAAAATATCGCTTTATGTCCTCATAATATTTCCTCATTTCTGGAGGACAGTAATGAATGTTATCATTAATTTTGTAAGTACTTAAAAATAATTAATAACATTATCGTCAGCTTATTTTTTATAAGGTGTCGAATCGAGAATGACGTCATTGATAAGTTGTAGAGGAATTATTTTACGTTTGAAAGTAATGTCGGGTTGGGCTTTTCAGGCTTGTAAAACTTAGGTTCGGACGGGGGCTTTCGGGCTCAGGCCTAGACCGAATCCACCTCTAGTCGGAACTCATTCATAATTCTATATTGTTCAATGCACAAAGATTGTGGTTGCCGGGATATAACTCCTCCCATAACTTTTGTCATTAATATTTATTCAGCAAACATATAAATAAAAAGCGTTTAGGTATTAGTGTTGAGACCGATTTTTTCAAACCCGACAGTTCAGACTCTAGACCCTAATTTAATTGTTTTCAAATTGTGGACCGATGTTATGTCCACTCCTGATTTATGAGTTGTACAATTAGTATGATTTACGTTCCACGTTAAACTTAATAGGACGTCATTGAAGGTGGATCTTCACAATTTGTTAACACATCTAACGTCATTAACAATTAATCTATTTTGAATATGTCTAGAACGAACTTTAAATTAGACCAATCCAAATTAGAGGTGGATCGGCTAGAAAATATCGGGGGATGAGGTGGCAAAATATGAGAGTCTATACATTAAAAGTCATTTCCCCTAATTTCAAATCGAAAATGACGTCATCGATTAGTTGTAAAGGAATTATTTTACATTATAAATAAATCTGGGGCGGGAAAGTTCGTGCTTTTGAGGTTTGGCAAAATAAGGTTTGGACGGGGGGGCTTTCAGTCTCGGACATAGACCAAATCCACCTCTAATCCAGGCCGAATTCTTTTGTGAGACTGATTCAAAATAAACTTCGTTAGTGGACCAAATAATAATTACAGTGAAATTTAAGTGGTTCTTTGTATATTTTTAGAAGGAAGAATACATTTTTTAAATAGTGTTACCAATAATTTATTTTCAATTCTTATTCTATCACTAATGTGAGCAGTTTCTCTCTCTTTTTTTTATAGATAGAATCCTTGGTTCTCATTTTTTAATGTTATAACCCAATTGAACTTGCAACAAGGGACAAACGAGCTAATTTTTGATGGAGCTGGGAGTTGTCTAAATGTGATATACACAACACGACTCGGGGGCTAGAAGTGTACTTGCGCAGCTCATATCAATAAAATAGCAAAAAAACATTTAATTTGAGTGATTCTTTCATATGTATTAAACGTTTAATTTAGTGTCAATTATATGATTGTGATGCAGTTAAATTTTAGTTGCATTATGAAATAATCAAATGCTGGATTTCCCTGGTATTTTAAATGGCGTAAAATCACTGTAAAACGGGATCTTGAGATCTTATATAGAGTAGTGAACAAACTACTATGTCGTGCCTTGGTTTGGCGAATGAAGGAACCCTTACAAATCTTCAAAAGCCTGTGTTTTGAGCTTCAAAACATGGGATTTTTATGGATATATATTTTGAATAATAGTATTTAATAGTAAGGTGACCAGGCGCTCCCTTTTTAGAGGAGTGCTCTGGTTCGTAAGCTTCCCGAAAATGTCCCAACATTCTGGGGCATAGCTAACCTTATTAATCAGTCCTTTAGACATCATGCATTAAGCAATTCTTTTTAATAGTGTTGATTGATTCTAGCTAGTTCCGCTTTAAGTATCTTGGTTCCGATGTGACCAAAGGGACGGGAATTGTAGTATCTTAGAGTTTAAGTAAGAGTTTCCATAAGGAAGAAGATTTAATAGGATTTGTGGTGCATACATTCATCCTCTTTAATGGGGTATGTACATTGTTTACTTATATTCAGAAGGAATTGCCGTCTTGTGGGAAAATATTGTAACTTTCTGAATGTGAATATTATTTAAAAAGAAGAAAATAACATGTACGTGTGTTTCTCAAATAGTCAAATACTTCTGAGGATCCGCTATTTTTAAAACAACAAGCTACAGACTCTCACACCACCTTGCGGATAATATACAAGTTTTTAGTTTGCTGGACTGTCCTATTCTTTTTTACCCCTTAGAAGAGTCATAGTGTATTAATATTGCCTTGAATTGTGTTCTATTAAGGTGGGAGAGAATATTTGTACATAGGTGAAAGCTTGGGCTTGATAAAACCCGGCTTGTTAGTATCACTAAGTAAGTAGAACTAACATCTCTCTTGGCCGCCGCAACGATGAAAAGCTCTCATAATATTTTAGAGTAATAAGTAAGAAAAACAAAAACCCGAATACAACAACATTATTATGTCAAAAGAATGAGATTTATCCCTTGGTATATTATTCTATATAGTCCATTAAGATGTCTGAGAAAATGTCTGTCTCGTGGATAAGTGTAATTTGAACTCTGACGTATACGTACATATATAGTTGATCTATAATAGTACTACTTACTCCATGTATTGTATACATTTTTACATTTAAATCCCCCTCAAAAAACACAAAAAAAAAGAAAGACTTTTCTTTGCAATCTGATGTTTCAACATACGTAAATATATGATATTTTCATATAAAAATCTGTTTACGTCAGTCTATATACAACATTTTAAAATTATTAACTCCATATTTTTACACTGAGAAAATATACTCTTATTTGATGGAACTTCGAATGTCTACGTGTTTAATACATGTAGTGCCATAGAGAAAGATATACACGAAGATGAAAACTGGATCTCGATTGGCAGTTCGGCATTTTAAGGCTGAAGTAGACAAATGTATACAAATTGCAGCAATGAACGTGAGCTATTATGAACATTTATTGCTACACATCATATAAAAACATACAATCAGTAGGAACACATGTAAAAATAAATCTGGGTACCTCACAATAGTCTGCTGGATTAGGTATCCTTTTGCAGTCCGTAATTAACGTGTGGTCTAGGGATCGTCCATTGTTCAGCCAGCGCCGATATTAGGATTCATTAAGAAACTGGAGAGGGAATGTCCTCGAAAAGGTTGAATATTGTCTAAAAGCTATGTCCTCTCAATCATAAATTTAGGGCATTCATAAACCAGATGAAGTGGTTCTTCATCTCTTAAAGCACACCCACGACATAGTGGGCTAACTTCATGGTGCATAAGGTGATAGAGTCAGTGTAGGAAACAATGTCCAGAGGTAGGCTGAACCAAGGAGTTCAGTTTTCCTTTAGAAAAATCCCAGAGATGCTTCCACCTCCCAAGTCTTACTCTTTGGAGTATCGCACGGCTTTGACGGGAATAGTCAAGGCCATTTGTCTACCTAAGGGTTCGATATCTTCTCCCTAAGAGATGCCCGCGGGATACCAACAATTTGTGTAGGAGGTTGATCCAGAGCTCCAGCTTTGGCGCTCATATCAGCCACCTCCCTGTGACCTCTTATCGGATGAACGTCAGCTAATGCTCTTTCCTCCCTTTTTTATTATTATTTTATAATTCGTGGTAGCTAATATCTCCCTCTAAAAGAAGAATTATCATCTATCTATGGTGTAAATTGATTAAAAATATAACAAATACAGGGTGATGACTCAAAAGTTATAATTCTCTTCGAGGCAGTTTAGCCTCAGTTCTATAAGTCTGAAAATTATGTACTTGGCGCCATAACAAATAACTGATAAAAAGATACCATTGAATGTATGTTTTGTTTTTGTGCGATCAAAAATGTCCGAGCAACAAACAAAACGGCAGAGGGTGTGCGATCTCCTCCACGCACATCATTTAGTCTGACAAGAAGATCTTCACAGTGGACGCTGTTCTGAACAGGAGAAATGATTGCTTCTTAGCTAAATCAATAGCTGAGGTCAAGTGCACCTTCAGTACCAAACATCCAGCTGAGTTCATGGTCCTCGGCGTTGTGGCGTTCGACGGCAGCAAGAAGCCTCCCTACTTATTCAAGCCCAATAAGAATGTCAACACGGACGTCTACTACAAGGTCCTCAGGTACCATGTCTTGCCATGGTTGCAGAGCACGTTCCGCAGAGACAACTATGTGTTTACTTAAGACGGTGCCCCGGTACACATGTTCAAGAAGGTGCAGCATTTCTTCATGGAGAACATGGCTACCTTCTGGCCTCCTTCTTCCTCACCCGACGTGAATCCCCTGGACTTTGTTGTTTGGAGCTTCTTGGAGGCAAGACAAACAAAACTTCTCACTCGAATGTCGATGCCCTGAAGCCCTTGAGGAGTTGAACAACTTGCCCTTGGACTTCATCAGTACCCCTTTTGTCAGCGGATATATTTGCTCTATCATTCGGCCATCTGGTTACCTCTATATATTTCTTTTTCAAAATATGATTTAGAACAATCAGAAATAGGTTTTAAAAATATATCCCTAACATATGTTTATATTGATTAAATTTACAAATGCGTTCCAGGGTTCAAGATTTAAATCATAACTCTCTATATCCAAAGAAGTTATTTATTTTTTATTAATTTCACAAACTTTTTGCTATCTATGAGTTTCAAAGTGTAATTATTTCATGCAGATTAAATTCTCAAATTGGTTCAGAAATGCAATAATAAGGTATACAAAGGAAGGCAAAAGCTTAAGCTATAGGCTTCTTGATTGGTAAAGATGAAGTGATTTATGCGGAATAAGAACAGCCTAATAAATTATTCAAAGTTTTCGTTTGTATCTTCTATCTTGAAATTACTCCAGACTAATTTGCCCAATGATGGATCCTTTTTAATAAGGTTATTTGTCTATTTTAAATCAAAGGTCTCTTGGCAAACTTTGCTTTAAAAAAAAAAAACTAATTTTATCAAATTATGCTCTATTCAAGAAAAGTTATAAAAAACATTCTGTTAAAATTGTCAAATTTTTGGGGCTAAACATCCTCAGTATTAATTTAATACCGAAAATACACAATCAACAGGCTTATATTGTTATAGGGAGGGGATTTTTGGAGAGTGCGAGAGAAAGCGGGAGCGAAACCAGTGGTATTATTGAACATCAGCTACCTCTGATATAATTATATATATTTTATTATTACTTTTTAAGACAATTTACACCAAAGATAGAGGATAATTATATTAACACCTACGGTAGTTTCTTCTCTCAATTACCTTTAAACGTCCTCAAAGTTTTATATTTAACGATTAAAACACGAATTAAAAAAACCCAAATAAACCCATGTATTTTGCATTTCTTTTCTCTCTCAATCAGCTTTAAATGCCCTCAAAGTGCTATATTTGATGGTTGAAGCACAAATTTCCATCTAAAAACATATATTTTGGATTTTAAAAAACCAAAAAAAAAAAAAAAGACCAGATTAATCTAGTAAAGGCTCTACAGCCCCCGGGGATGTAATTGTGCTGGTGTATTTATGACTTGATCTGTTTGCAAGTTGCTGATCCTTAAATAGTTATAATTATAGACGGATCCATAATCTGAGTGAATTGAGTTGTGGTCATCATGTTCGTCTCTACGTGTCTGAGCGGTGGATAATACTTTCGTCCAATGAAATTTCGTCGAAGAATTAGTCATCATTTTTATATCAATGTCATTTGTCCTACAGAGTATTTGCATGTGACGTCAGCATTGTTGATGTCGGCTATTTTGCGAAAGGTATAAGAACAAAAAAAAATCATTAATATTAAGTAAAATAAATGAACTATTGGATGTCAAAAAGGGACCAAGAAATAAAAGGACTTACTGTCTATCAAAATTTAATTCCTCTATTGCATGGGTATAAATCTAGCCATTTTAAGGGATTTTAAATACATATTAATTGAATGATATTCAAATATCAGTGTATGTATATCATTGGCATCAATTAGTATTTAATGTAGGTGTTTAGTTTTATTTTTCCATAAACCCATTTGATGAAGTTTCATAAGTAATAACTGGAAATTTGTCCACTTTATGTTGTAAAAATATCAACTTTGACTCTCCAAGATGGGGCCTTCTTCAATTATAATGGCATTTATGACGTTTGTTAAACCAAATTATTGAAAAATGAACGAAAAAGAAGACATGCACCAACTATTTTCTCCTTTTCTAATCGCTAAACTATGTTTTTTTCCTATACAAAAATCCCATCCCTACCTATATGGTACAATTGTATATTTAGGTACATAATAATATTTACATATGTATAATATATACTTAACATGTACATTCATATTTCTTCAAAGTACTTGATTGTATATACCTACGTACATATGTATGTGAATAAAAAAAAATTGAAGGATTATCAAAATCCACGTAATCTTTAGAGAATTTCCTTTACAAATAAAATACATAATACACATTCATTAGGGTGAGGCTCATGTCCCAACTTTATCTAAGTTAGCTCTACCAATTTTTGGGACTACTCTGTTGTGTGTAGGGACATGGGTTTCTTTTCCGATCTCTTGCTTTTCCGAGATTTATTAGGTTTTTGCACGTATTTTATAGTATAAATATATATTTAGACAGAAAACATCGGTCATTATTTTATTTTTAGCATTGGCACACAAAAAACTAAAAGTTTGTCCTCAATTTCTCTACAAAAATGTGTCACACGGAAACGTTTTTTGAGGGAAATGCAGAATATTTATCCGTTTCGGGCTTGTATCCACTTGAAACTAATATTATTTCATAATATAAGTTTCATTTAATGGGTATAACTTACAATCTTCCCAAACTTCAAAGTTTTCTTTCTATCTCGAAATTGGAGATCGTGTTAGCGGAAAGTTGAAATACAATCATTGCAAACTTTTAATAATTAAGAAATGACTTTGTGAAGCGAATCATATATTATAATTCGAGTAGGAGAATGGGATCTCGACTTTTTTCATAATTGGCACAAGTTATTACTGCGGTTTCATTTCTTAGTCCACGGATCAACTCCGAGCCCCCCAACTCGATACTCCCTAAGGGACAAACTCATGGCTTCCTCCACATAATGATACCTTCCATCTACTTTCAAGATCCTCCAAAGTGTTAATTGTCCCATTAACTTCCTACACCAATAATTATTTATCCTTCTCTTTGCGAAGTTCTTTCCTTATTATTAAAAGATTGCGATGATTAATATGACGCACGGCAAATTGACAGCCAAACATAATTTAATTTTATATAATTAAATAATTTCATAATATAAGTTTCATTTAGGCCCCCCCGTCCACAGGGAAATGTTTTCCGAGGAAGGACGTAAAATATTTATCTGTCTTGTATTCGCACTTCAATCGATATTTTTGTAAAACAGTTTCTAGAGATGAAGAATTTGACAACGCCGCTTATACGTAATTAACTTGTATGACCAATAATAATTATCAATCCTATTGATATGGTTAACCATCTCGGATTAATCATTTTCTTCCTCGTGTGAATGCAAGACTTTTTAAACCGAAAAAAAGAACTACAGCATCGTTTATAAATGTGGCCGTTGTCTTAATTATGTATACTTTAATAAAATTAGCTTTTTAATCGCTTACTATTTAATTCTTTTTGTGCGGGTGGGATCAGGTTATGGAATTCCAAGAAGCTGGACCTGAGAGCTTAAAAATCAACTGCTGCACTATTAGTAATAATGATTAAATATAGGACATGATAATTGAGAAGATATAGATATGGGGGATAGAAATTATTATTTCTGCTTAAGATATAGAAATGAATAACTAATTACTTGCTAACGGGATTGGGATATTTCCTGGGATCCCGAAATTTAAAGATTTCTTCCCCCAGAAATGAGAGAATGAAAAACCCTGGCATGAATCTAATGATCCCTGCATTTTCATTGATATAATATATTTACCTATAGCAGTGGTTCCCAACCTGTGGGCCTCGACCACAAATATTATGTAAAACACAGAGACATTTACATGAAATTATACTATGACACTAAATCTACCTGTTTTCTAAGTCACTCAACACAACTTCTGAGCCAGTGGTAAACCTTTTTTCTCTTTGTTTTGTTTTGTTCATTGCACTGATGTTGCTGTTCCTAACAGTATTACCAAATTAGTCAATTTCCGGCTATATTTAGCCAAATTTCGTGGCATCTGTCACAATTTTTTTAACTTTGTGACTAGATTTTTGGTAAGAATAGTAAGAAATTCATGTCAATGGTGTTCAAGGCTGTTGGGTCAAATATGTTTGAGGAGAGGCCATTCATAACTCAAAAACATCAGCAGTTCCGTATGGAGAATTGAAGGAGTCCTTTTAATGACGTCAAACAACATGGCAACCAGGTGAATTGGTTCTCACAATAAGAATTCACAGAGTGTATACTTACTCCACGAATAAATAATTAAGCTATAATTCATAATAGCAATATAAGGCAGTTTGTAGTACAAAAAAAAAAGAATATACATACTATAAGATGTTTTAAGAATTGGGGTATTTCCTTAATTGCTTGATCTGAAATGGGTCGCTACATTTGAAAGGATGGGAATCCCTGACCTAAAGAACAATGCCGATGAAATTTTGTTAAAAAAATTGTCAAAAAACTATTCAAATTATCAAAATTATTCAAAAATTGGGGAAGGAGTATGGGGTAGAATTGGTTAGTTTATTATTTGGTTAGTAAGTTAGTTTGTTTGTTAGTCACCAGGATCATGGAAAAAGTAACTGATCCATTTTGATCAAACTTTTTACAAATATTATACTTGGACACTACATTTTGAGAGTCAAGTAACACAAAAAATAAAAAATGCATAATGGACAATAACTTTGAAAAATATTGAGATACATAACTCAATTTGATCTCAGGGGGAGGCTTTGCGCTCTACAAACTGCCCATTCCAGTTATATATTATGCATTTTAAAACAATTTATACCAAAAATAGGCAATAATGCTTACTTCAGAGGGAGAAGTAGTGAAAATCACGACGATCTATTAAAAAATGAACCAAAAAGAAGAAAGAGGAGGTCACACAACAACTGTTTTTCTAAAGGTAGTTTTTTCATTACAAACATATCAACTCTAGTCAGGTCCATGACCGACTGCCTATACCTCCCAGTACAGCCTTAGACAAACACAACCAACTAGTTTCGAAACAAGAACCTATCTAAATATCCCTTTTCAAAATGGGAATTAAAATGTTTGGGGTTGAATTTTGGAGGGAATGAAATTACTAGGAATATATATATTTGCCTAGGACGGTTTTTTAAGTCCATAGACAGATCTACCCCCTAGAACCCGTCAAAATGTAAGAATTTCCTTCACACCAGCCTCACCCTAACATACATTCAAATATGAAATGTACACACACTATGTATATATATATGTATTAAGTAAGTAAGTCAATCTTCTTAATTCCACGTAAAGACTTAGTTGATGTTGCGTTCAACAACTCCATGCAAAAATATTAATACCCAGGTTGTAGAGTCATACATTTGGCAAAATATATTTTGTATGTATGTCTTATATATCTTTTATCGTTCTAGAGCATCTTCATTAATACTTAGAGTCCACAATGAAGTATTGACGACAGGGTCATTCTATTTTCTCGTTGTTGTCGTCGGAGACTCTCTTTCAATTAGTGATAGATTCGAGTATTTCTTCATTCATTTGATAAAATTGAAGTTTAACCATTTGACTACCTCAAACAAGCAGTTGTCAATTAGAATGAGCAGTCGATAGAGCGCAAACCTCCGCCGGCCACAAGTCCTTTTTCCTAAGTTGGATGTTTGACTTTATGAAGGGTTTTAAACCTATTAAAGGACACCTCTAAAGTTTGCCTTGACACCTCAAAATTTAATGGTCTCTTACTTTGACAAATATAAATTTCATACCAAGTTATGGATCAAAATCGATCCATAACTTTTGCTGGTATCCAGGTGACTAACAGACAGTCAAACAAACAGAGGTAAAAAACTTAACCTCCGTTTCCACTTCCTTGGAAGAGGTAATTATTATTAGTCAAAATATATAGATAATTTTAGAAAATATTTAAAGTAATCACTAATTAATATACGTACAAAAAGGGCTCTAAAACTTTTAAGCCTTCAGTTCAATACTGATACCTCCAGTAAGTTTCTAGGGCCAAAAATGTTGTATTTATTATTTTATAAAGCTTCCTTGCCATAAGTTCATTTTATAATCCCTTAGCTCTTGGGCCGGTTTGAACGCATTGAGGCCATATTGTTAGGAGAGACCTGATTTTTAATTTATCCTAGTTCTTCTTTTCGATATCATTTTCATTTTTTGATTAAATAAATCTACATTCGAATAATTCGAGTTTGATTATTCCAAATAATATTTAGTGTGGTGAGTTGTTTGGGTTATTTTCAGAAAATAACTGCCTTAAAAAAGTGTTGGATACTCAAACTAAATAAGACTTTAGCCCTAAATAGTGAAATTATAAAAAATCATCGTCTTTTTGGGAACTTTTTTCAAATTAACGCGCTAAGCTGAATCACACACACGCTCTATACTACAAACATTGTTTTTTTCTTAGATCACGTAGTCGCGCAATTTAAAAGTATTTAGCGCACACTCACAAATGAAGTGTGGGGAAATATCAAGACACACACTTTGTTTTATTAATATTCTTTCTGAAAAGGTCTCCAATGTAGACAAAATCGATAAAAGGCTAGTGATCCTCTAAACATATTTGTTTTA
The DNA here is from genome assembly GCF_016086655.4 of Lepeophtheirus salmonis. Taxonomy (NCBI): domain Eukaryota; kingdom Metazoa; phylum Arthropoda; class Copepoda; order Siphonostomatoida; family Caligidae; genus Lepeophtheirus; species Lepeophtheirus salmonis. The sequence continues at coordinate 2,591,703 of NC_052140.2, forward strand.
TTGTGTTGGTTTTGCACTTTTAATTTAAAATTCCCTAGATGGATGATCTAGCCCAAGAAAGAAATGACACCTTCCAACAAGACGGCTCACCCGCTCACAAGCCCAAAAAAGGGCAGGATATCTTGTCCACAAAATGTCCTCACTTTTGGATCCCGGATTTTTGGTCTGCTACAATCCAGACCTGTGGCCGAGATATTTAATAGATGTGGATTTCATTATGAACATTGAAATGTAACTTTCAAATAATAATAAAGAAATATGGTTCACCCCCATCTAGTTTGTTCGTTATAAGCCTTTAAAGATTTTCCCAATTTATCAGGCTCACCCTGTATACATGATATATTACAATATAGTACTCTGGTTATTCCCCCACAACAAGAAGCTCAGTCCTATAAGCTCCTTTAACTAATTTATGTAAAGAAAAGTGCACTAATAAGGGGTTTTGTCTTAAGTTATTGGAATCCCTGTTAGTTGGGGGAGAAGAAGCGATTGCTGCTCTGGGGAATCCATTCTCGATATAGTCAGCAGTCGTTGCTATCTGTCTTATACTGCACTGATAATTAAGGGTGATATTATTGTTTCTGTCTTGAAATCCTACACCTGTCTGAGAGGGTTTTAATTTTAATTAATTTTGTCCGGACCGGTCTTGTTGTAAAAAAAAATAAAAAAAAAAAATGTGTTTCTCTTTTTTTATTTAAGGAAATTTTGCTCTACGTTAATCCACTATCTTAATTTCGGCCTGGCCCAAAATATTGTCAACATTTTTTTTTTCCATGATAAGGACATTTTTTCTCCTGTTTTGTCCGACTACAACAAAAAAAAATCCCTTCCTTTTTTTGACAGCAAATCTTTTTAAATTGTAATATAAGGTCTATTAATTATTTAGTTTTAGCAATAATATAAAGTAATCGAAGAAAAAATACCAACTTCCAAATAGTTCCTTCATTTTACTTGATTTTTGTATGATTAGATAACTTTTGGTAGGAACTCTATTCAATATAACTGAATATATAATTTATCTTTTGAATGCTGGAATGTTTTTTATCAATTATAATTAGTTTTAATTTGCATCTATATAGTTATTTCATTTCAAAATATAGTTTTGAATCGAAATTATGCAGAAAAAACTAAAGTCAGGCCAAATAAAGGTTTTAATGGTCATTCTCGTGTTCAGTGTTAATAATAAGTGTGGGGTTTAGCTGGCGTGCGAACATGCATTTTCATAGTGCCAGATACAATGTGTCTAGAATGGGCAATCGGTAGAGCGTAACCCCCCTAAAATCATTTTGCCTAAAAGTTTTTTAACGGTTTTGTGTGATCTTAACATCACAAAATGTAATGGTTCCTGACTGTTTTATAATATGCCTACAAAGTTGTATCAAAATCGGCTCGTAACTGCTTAGAAACAAATAAACTGAGGGGATTACATAATCTCCGTTTAACTTTGTTGGCGGAGGTACATGTAGTTCGAGGGTATTTTTAGAAACTACGTAGTGTCTTTTTTTTAGGGGGGTGGGGGAGGTCAACTTAAAAAAACACTTGGAGCTGAATAACTTGCCAAGAAGTTACACATGATGTCTTAGGGTGCATTGGAGAAGTATTTGAAAAATGGATAATTCTAAAAAAAAAAAGTCATCTTTAATTTAGTGAAAATATGTGTTTGTCGTTTTTGTTGGGGGGGAGGGGGAGGGTTAAGAAAGGATCATGTAAGTCATTTAATACTAGGAACCTTTGAGCTTCTAATGGGATAGAAGAACAGAGAAATTACTCAAATCACCTAACATAAGGTCATTTGTTATATTTAGGGAAGAAAAAAAACACCGTTTCTTTATACTCTAATAATCGAATTTATACCTATATCTAAGAAAGAGGCCTGTCATAGTCTTGATATTGGAATTAAATCATTTCATCAAAACTGTTTTGATATATGAATTTCAAATGCCTGATTTTTTTACATCTAGTCATATGCTCGAATATATATATCTAATAAATACTTTTTTTGTCATAAAAATATGACAAATGAAATTATCATTGTATTAAATTTGTAAAGGGGGGCTTGAGTCTTCGCTTACAGGTTTCTAATAGTAAATGCAATGATACTAATCCAGTTTAGTAGGGGCATGTTAAAAAAAAACGAAAATAAAAATGGTAGCCCCAACAATGTTTTGGAGGAGAGGAAGAATGATGCTCATGACGTTTCATTAAATCAGCTACAATCACCTGTGACGAGGAAATGGAATAAATAAGGGCATTTCCTAGAATTTCCAATTCTACTCTGAGTCCAACAAGGACTTATAACTTATTACTCTGGGTCTTTTATATAAGCATACAAGGCTTTGAATATAATTAAATCTATTTACAAAGGTATGTTCACTACGCAGGTATTGAATAAGCATGACAACTGCTTAGGAAAAGAAAATTCCTTCTTTATTTTACCAATTACAAATTAACGGGCCTGCTAAAGAACCCACCCGACTTAATCACTCATTGATTATATGTGTAAGATGCTAAGAATGAGCTAAGTGAAAAAAGAACGGTGTGTTTGATGAATGACCCTTTTTGAGGCATAAAGACAATAAGAAAGGTCTTTCCTTTGTGTCTCTCTCACTCTCTTTCAATCCAATTATGATAGGATAATAATAATAAAAATATGAACATATAATATCTTATCATATTATGTAGGTAATTAATTGAAGAAACTTCTCCCCTCAGTCACAATTATCTATATTTTATGACGACAACGACCATTTATCTCTCTCTCTTCTTAAGCCTCTTTTTGTATCATCTTTAGTACATATGTATAACCAAGGTTAATACCATAACGCGTGTACAACTGATGTTTGAGCCCGCCACGCTTTTTAATTTTGACGTCATAGGGTATGAGTGTTTGCGTGTTTTGTCTAAATCTGCCTTTTGTGGTGATATATCAAATTGAAAATTCTAAGAATAGTGACGTACTAGAGGATGAGCGGTTGCGTGTTTTGTCAAAATCTCCCTCTCTTGCCGAGCAGTTGGTACGAATCATCAAATTGAAAAATCTAGAAAGCCTCATTACATGATGGTCTAACCTTGTATTTCCATTTACTTTGTGTATAATTCCAAAAAGTATCCGACTCGTACTTCCTAGGTCATATTTTATACAACTTTAGTCATCATTATATTTACAAGCTAATGGTTAGAGATAGGACGAATCCACATTTTTTCGGATACGGATCGGTTCAGATCTTTAGATCTAAACACTCCGATACATTTTGCATACCCGAACTTTCGGACCCAGATTCGAAACTAAAATTAGGGTTGTTCCGAATTTTATAAATATCTTATCTACAAAGTTCAGACTTTGTAGATGAAATAGGATCAGGATTTTATTTTTACGGATATTTGTCAGCTGTTGATGTTTTTGCTTCTTTTCATCCTCATCAGTGTACTGAACGTTTATCCGTTGCGTTATAATTAGCTCCTTTTAAACTGTGAACAATTCTCAACAATCATTGAACAATAGTTTCATACTTGAGAAAAATCCGACAAATACCAACTGATTTGAACTCTTTTTTCTGTTTCTTTTCGAGGAAAAAGTTGTGTGATACAATACAAGTTACGACGTGTGAGATGGCGCCGTCTAAAATGCAATGCAACTCCTTGTGTAGATGTCGTTCACATCACTAATCAACATAAATAGTATATATTTGTTCGATATACATGGATAAAATCTTTATTTTAGAGCTAGAATTAAGCTTTGCGCTTATTAATATAAGGGAAATCCCTCGGATTTTTTTTATCACCCAAAAAAACTTTGGATATCCAAAGCCGGTTTGGGTCTTGCAATTGCTTCGTTTAACACAAGTTTACTTATGCCGTACCCGGATACTTTGTATCAAGAATCCTCTTATCTCTAATAATCGTGTGTACTAATATTCAAAGATCGCTAGTGTTGGATCAGTCCTAGGACTATAATGAAACACCTCCAACAGGTATCTTGTCTCTTTGAAAGAGATTGTCAGTTATGATGTAACTTCAGCGGCTCAAATGACGTAATTAATAGTAACTAAGTCATTTCAGCTGTTATAATTTCTACAAAAGGTCCATAAAGACCGGTCCTAGAACTGACAAATTTGATTAGGGCCATGCTGATAGGACTGTAGTCTTTTGAGTTTTTTTAGATGGATCCAACACTAAAGATCTCATAATCATCACAATATATATTTATTATTTATGGTGACAATCAATTTTGTTCCTACTACTTTAAGTGCAATTTGTCGGCTCCTCAAAAGTTTAATACAAATGCATATTTTGTTGTTCAAAATTATTCATTTAATTTTGATAAAAAGTTATTCTAGCTTGCTTTTATGTTTACGGGTCATATATGTCTGTAATATGTATCTATGTATTTGAAGTCCTCTTCTCCTGCTCTTGGAGGGAAATACATTTTATTTTTTATGTCTCCTTTAATCTTTTGATGATTATATCTATTATGGTTTTGTTTTTTGTGTTGAGAGAGGAGGAAGAAGTCCGAGATTTGACTCTATGTATACTTATATAAGTATTATAATTTGAATTCTCCTTGCTTGACTGACTCTAGTGCAGGACTCTTTGATTTGTTTGATTAAACAATCAACTCTTCTTTTCCTTTGCCATTGAATAATAGATTTAAAAAAAGAAGAGAGACAAAAAAGAAGAATTGATTCCATTTCAATTGTCTTAAGGGATTTGAACAATATAAAAAATAAAATAAGTTACAGAATCCCTTCATGCAGATTAAGTGCTTCTTCATTCTTAACTCTCTTGCTCTTTTACCCTCCTCCTCAATCTCATACTTATGTAGGTATTTTAGTGTACATACCTGATGGTACGGAGTGGTCCATTAAAAGCTAAATTCTTTTAATTTTAAACTTCAACAAGATATTAATTAACAATAGAATTTCAACTACATTAATACTATAAATAGATGTGTGCCTCAGCTCCCTTTATCATTAATGTAGCTGTCATCAGCGGCAATGATGGCTTACAGGCAAAGACGGAAGGCCTAGCACCCGCTGCGAATGTAGTCCTCTGTCATGGTGCCCAGTGCTTGCTGACATCAGGGCTGTAGGGTGGCTAATATTGTCAAAAAAAAGAGTTCAAAAGAGTCTTGCAACAAAGAAGATGGGTTTCTTGCATTGCTGGTGTCAAAAATGGCCTTTCCGCCATCAAAATGCTCTTTCTACCAACTTTTAGGATAGCTTTTTGAACAGTCTGGTATGATCTCTTGCATGGGCCCTCAAATACTTGAGAGGATTGGCCTAGGCGGTTTTCTTTTACTCGTCCGGGTTAGGTTTGACCTTTTTGAGAGAGCCCTTCTTCCTCTCTAATGTTTCAGACTTGCTGAAGGTGTAGATGATGGTCCTGGAGACTCCTTGGAGTGCGTGAATGGAAATTCACCGATCCCGTTCAAGTGTTGTCATTTTCTCGACTTGTACGTAAGCTAGAGAGCTCAGAACAAACTTACAAAATTAACAAACTATCAAATACTTATTTTCTCTACTACATCTAAACTTTAGTAAAAGGTATGAAAATGAGGAAAATATTGCATGGAATATGATCCATGTCTAGACAACACACACTCAAAAAGATAATCAAACAAAGATTATTTCGTAATGAAATGAGCCATAAAATAATGGTTTTATTCCCTCCATGGTACAAAGCATGCCTCCTTGCAAATCTTAATTTGTTGAATAAGCTCTTAGGGATTTGAATGTATTGTACATTTGTATATTAGAGGGATATATATTTTTGAAATGAAATAGTATGAATGTGGAATGTCTATGAGTTACAAAATTGTTTTGTCTTCACTCCAAGTTTTCCACTTCCAGTACAATTTAAAAAAAAGGATTGTAGCTAATTTTAGTATGATTTTGTGATAATATGTTGATTTGAAGTATGTTCTGAACAAATTTCCTTTGCAGAGAACGAACAAAGAGATCATAAACATTAAAAAAGTCACTGGAAAGAAGGAATTGAAATACAATTAAAACAAGATGAGTGAGTGTCCAAAACTTTCAAATATCTTTTGTTATTCGGTAATATCTTTGAGAATGAAAACATCAACTTAGGGAAATATTATTATTATTTTATCTAAATTAATATATTCGCGCAACCTCATAGTAAAATTAGGCTAAATCTTGTAAATGGCTCTGAGTAGTTTTGGAAAGACTTTGAGTGAAACTAAAAATATTTTTTGGTGTAATCCTTAGACACATTAATACCCTTTCAATGGGCACCTTTCATATTATTTCATAAATAGAGATTACATACTTTAATGTATGTGGTGCGTCTACATAAAAATAATCTTAAACACAGAACAAGAAAAGGAGAAAACCCCAATTTATTTAGTTACTTTATTTATATGTACATAGATACCTGCCAATACTTTATGGACATATTTGAGTCAATTATAGGCTTATTCTTCAAATTAATGGAATGAGTTAAGGTACCCAAGACTTTTAGTTATAGTTTAGAACCTTTTTTTGATTTTTAAGACTTATATAGGCCCTGATATGCCCCTTTTTAAATTACATAAAATCCCTCAAATGTATCCTTCTTTTAATGTGGCAATCAATGTTGGCTACTTAAAGTACTATTTGCAACAAACACAATTATAATTATTTGTTGGTAGAAATGGACTTATAACACAATGAACAAAATAATATTTCTAAAAAAAATCTTTTAAATTCCATATTCAACACAATTAGTTCTTGACAAGCCGATCAGAAAATCTCTAATTAGGTTTTTCGTATCAAATTTAGTTTTTTGAGAATTTCGATTTGAATTTTTAAGTCTGTTTACACTGAAAAAAAAAAACAGACTTAAAAATAATCCACATAAAAGTTAATGTTCATTTTGTAAAATTGTTTGCTAATTTCAAGTATTAGCTTAGATTTGATATGCAACTTATTCAATTATGAGAAAATGGAGTTTAAAATTTAACAATCCAACATATTCAAATAACGGCTCAGGTATTCAACTGTTTGTTTTTTTAAACACTAAAGTAACTTATTTGAAGCGTAAATGATTATGGCTTTATTTACAAAGGATTATTTGGTAATATTGATATAATTTTTTTTAAAGCAGAAATTGAGGGTTGTTAAGTATTAAAATTATTAAAAAAGAAAGAACTATATTCAAATATTAATAGGTAAACAATGGAATTTTATATATTATAACTTTTATGTGGACAATTACTGACCTTTTTTATTTCATACTCAAAAGATGACGTGTTACATTTCTTCTTTACTTATATTGGTTACTTTATTTATTTTGAAGATCATAGTTGGCTACTACTTTATGTACAATTTACGACGTGCCCAAGGAGTTAATTGTGTTAATTTATTGATAGAAATTGAGGATAATTCGTATAAAAATACGAATTTAATACACACTCAATTTTAAGAACAATTATTCTAGCATGCTTTTGGGTTGACAGTCCGTACATCATCTACAACTGCAAAGATGACAGCGTTTACTCTTAATAAAGTCACTATTAAGTCATACTATGTAGTTTTTAAGAGAAAAGCAGCCGCATTTGTTATTCGTTGGAAATATTGCCGCCAATTTCCATCAAAAAAGTAATCTAACTCATCCTTCTTAAACCGCTGCAAATTCCACTTGAAGTAGTTGCAAAAATTAATCATCACAATTATGGAATTTTAAATTGATGGACTTTATTTAAAATCTATCTCAACTTATGTGGGCGAAATTCGAATATTTAGCCTAATTTGATGGAATAACCTTTTTTAGAAAATAAATCCTATCAAATATTATTTCTCTGTTTTCTCATTTAAAATTTATTACACGAGTCATAGATTTTCGAGAAAAAAAAAATCGACGAAATATTAGTCAATGTTTGTAGGTATTATGGGCGTTTTACACGTATTGATGATCATCCCTGGCTTAGAACATTCGTTTGTTTTACCTATGAGACTTCATTTTGCCCAATATGATCTGTCAAATCTATAAAATAAATTACTCCATTGTGTGGGGTACCTTTTGTGACGTTAACAAGTCCACTTTGCAGCGCGGTCTCCAACAGATTAATCAGAATAGGAGTACATTGTATAAGTTTGTCCGCACGTCTAGCTTTCTATTTCTATCACAGCGGAGTGTTGAAATTCAATTCTCCCAACCTTTTAATAATAAGAAAATAACTTGGGAAAGTGAAGAATATATTATTGGATTAGGAGGAGATGGATCTCGACTCTCGACTTGTTCAGGAGCAAATGGATTTGTTCACATGCAAGTTCCTCAGCTCCAACATACCTATTACGTTTTTCCTTTGATTATACTATCATGGAAAATGATAGATGTAAGAAAAAGTCGTGGTGCTTTACTTAATGAGATGTGATCTCCTCTGGCCTCATCCCTCAGTCTATGTATAGACTCCAAGTCCTTGCCCAACCCCTGCAATACTTCATAAGAAACAAAGTCACAAGCTTCTTCACATGATGTGGCCTTTTATTTACTCTCATGATCTCCTCCGTCAACAATAGTTTATTCTTCGCTTTTCCATAGTTATATCCCTATTATTAAAATGTATTATCTCCTGTTGGTATCCCTAATCTTGAAATAGATTAAAAAATGTAACGTGCAGGCAAACTGTGCCCTTAGAATACTGTATTTGTACCTTATAAATTGACGATCATTTGTCAATCAATACAAAATTATCAAATTCAGACTCTAGCTTGCTTTTGTATTGACTGGACACATATATACCCTTAGAGCTAAGGATATTTATATGTTTGCAAAATGATTCCAATTCATGGGGGCTCTATTTATGGGAGGATAGTAAGTGAGATACAGTAAACAACATATCTATTAGTCTGTCTATTTAGAGACAGACGAAAGGGTTGACGAGATGCGAGATGTTAACAAGACTATTATTGTTATAAATAAATACATATAGGTAATTATCAGTATTTGTATATATTTTTTGTATGTTTATCTCTCTTAGATAGTAAAAACACACATTCAAAATTCCTTACTAATTTGACAAATCCTCTTTAGAAAGAAAGAAAAAAGAAATAAATCCTTATCAGAGTGCGGTTATCAGATACATAATATTAAACATGGTACTGTGGCACGTCAACATTACAGCAAGCTAGAATGATTTATTGAAGAAGAAAAAAACCATATTTTTATTGTATTTATTTTGACGGGCCTTGTCCGTCGATCAAAATATACCCCGCCTTCAAATAAACATCAATTTATCTTTAAAAAATATGCGTCAAGGCAAAAGTTAGCTAGAATGATTTTCCCCAAACTAAAATCAGGATTGCATTCTTATTCTTCGAAGAATTATTCATCCATTTCTCTCAATAAATTATTTTTCAATGCTCCAATCAATCAATAATTTTTTAATTCATATTCTTTGTTTAACCACTCTAATCTAATATTTTCAAGATTCTCATAATTATTTAAAATAGTCACAATACGTTATCACGATATCGTCTTCTTTGAACTCGCGAAGGATAACCTGTAAGCTGTTAATAAACAAAATATTAATATTTTAATGAATAAAAATCATTATTCTAATACTTGTAGAATTTAAGTGATCTCGACTTTTCTTATAGTTGTTTTTTTCCCCTCTATGGTATGTAAAGAAATAATTTACTTCCTAAGGCCTCCTTCTATCTAACAACGTTCATCAATTTCATTAATTCACATAGATAACGTTTTTAAGGGTTGTCTCTAAAATCTCACAGTTACGTTAAGTTTCTAATAAAATTGAGAATATTTTTTTTAGACTTGAGAAAAATTCTTCAAATATATTCTAGCTCTTGGTTTGTTTTGTTAGGAATTGGTTTAATACTATAGTTAGAAATTCTCCGGAGGGGAATTTTCCGGGAATCAATTTTTTCATTACTCTTTAAATAATTTTTTATTGAAGGGTTTAGAGGGAGGATTATTAAAAGATGCAGAATTGAATTGACAAAATATCTTAGTGTCGTTAGTTGATTAAGTAATTACTTATTGTCGATTCCCCAGAGGTCCTTAAAATGTTGGTTTTTCTGTAATAAATCCAGTTCTAATAAGCAGATTTAAACAAAATACACAAATCCTTACATGACAAAAATTCTGCTGGTGTCAATTTCAGGTCTTTAGCGTCATTATCCGTGGATTTATTATTGTACTAATAGTTTTGCTAATTAAAAAAAAATTATTTTCTGTATATTACAAATGGAAGCTATTAACGGGGTTGCGTAAATCGCACCAATAAAAACTCTGTAGCATAATTGTAATTAGTCTGATTTGATAAAATATTCTGTCAACCCATTTTTTTATTAATATTGATTTTCGACGGTTAACGAACATTCTTCATAACTCCAAGGACCTTTCAAGAAAACTTTAGAATCTTGCCTCTAGAATGAAATCCCGCCACTACTTCTGCAATTAAGTGCAGGATGACCCATAAGTCTTGAGACAACTTCAACACCCAAGAAAGTACACATTTATATCTTTCTCCAAAAATCTTTTCACACCATTACAATCAACGTAAAATTCCCTTCAAAATGAGTGCCATTTCATTCTGCATGACCACCATCTATGGCAAATACTGCTCTTCATGGGGACACAAAGGGGGTCTTGGAGCTGTAGACACTCCGGTATGGAGTGACACTTACCTACCTCTCTAGAAGGAACTATATGCCGAAGTCCATTACATTGATCTTGTAGAAGACAGATGACTTGAACAGATTGAAGTCTTTCAGGGTCGTGGTAATAACCATAACCCTCTTCCCTTCCAAATGAAGTGAAATGATGGCGTCATTTGGTTTCATGATGTAAACGTTAGAGGCTCAAGAACACGCTTCAGAAAAAAGTTTATTTGACAACAAACAAAGATGGAGATTGGTTAAATCATATGCAACAAACAAAATTAAAAAATATAAATCCGTCTAGGAGAAATATTAAGTTGAAGTTGCTCTCCTGAGTCACCCTGTATATTGGTCTTTTTCTTTATTTCTTCAAGATTGTTTTTATGTTGACGCACCACATAAAGACTAGAGTAATTAGAGCATTTGAATCAAATATATAGAATTTACATATGTACATAGTATTATATGAATAAAAAGAGATCAATGATATTGATTTGATCGGTTTAGTCATTCCAATTAGAACTCTTAAGAAGATCAAAAATAAGACGACGAAAAATCGTTTCCTATTACCCTCCTTCTTACCTCTGCAAGGAAAATAATGATATTTATAAATTAATCATAAATGCTTATAAGTAATAATACAATTCTTCTGATATCTGCGTAAGACTCTTTGTGTGGCTCGAGGAATCATTTGACTCGGATTTTGTTGATGTGGGGTAGGTAATAGGAATAATATAATATATTTTGACTGATTTTTAATGTGTGTTTAATACCCTGTTTATTCAATATGATCTGCTTAATAATTATATGTTCCTAAATTATTAAGCTCCTCTTAATCATCCCAAAGGTGAAGGGAAAATGAGGAAGAAGCTTAGAAGATCTCCCATTATCCCATTTTTGAAAATTTTGTAAAAAATTATAAAAACCATTTTAATCAACATAATTGAGCCTTATATTATTGATAGTTTAGAGCAAGGATGTCCAACCCATGGACCACGAGTCACATTGCAGCCCACTTAATTTTAAAGTGCGGCCCACTACTCATTCTCACTTTAAGTAATATTTTTTACCCCTCTCGAATTGGCCTTAAAAATTAGATTTGCCCTAAATTTGAAATAATTATTTATTAAATAGTTTTGTTTTATCAAGCCATTTTTCCAGGAAATTTAATTTAATAGATTCTATGCCTCATCAGAATATTTCATGTGACCATGCAGCCCATTATATTAAAAGGTTGGACATCCCTGGCTTAGAGGTTTTTAATTGTCTTGGAGCGTGGTGAGATTGGAGGATTTTTACTCCTGGGATCCTCTTTTACCTTGACGTTAGAATATGTTGATTAAGAAGTAGAGTCACATTACCTTTAGGGTAATATAGTTAAAAATTTGTAATCTAACGAATGATCAAAAGGGTTGCCAAAACAGTTCTTTTAGACTCAGTCAGGACTCTCTGATAGCAGCCGTGTGTACAAAATGTCACAAAGAAAACGTTCTGCGTACTATTTGCAAGTCTACGCCAATTTATTCGATTGTAGGCCGACAAAATGAAACCTATAAAAAAGTATTATCACATATGTGCATATTTGGTTTTTTACTTCATATATATAAACACATTGCCTTATATTTCATAGACATATTTGAGTCATTGATAGGCTTTGTTTTCAAATTTGTGGGGTATGTTAAGAAACTCAACAATTTTAGGTATAGTTTAGGACTTTTATTTGATTATAGAGACTTAAGTTGTCCCCGATATGGTCCTTTCCTATAAAATCCATCAATTTCTCATTCTTGTATCGTGACAATCAATTTTCCCTACTACTTTAAGCAGTTCAATTTGTAACGCACCCGAAAGGTGAATAAGGAAAAATTGTTTATAGAAATTGACGAGTATCCGTATAAGAACATCATATTGCCGTAACTCAAAAATTACAAATATTATCTTATTACCTAAATGACATCCTAGAAATGTAAGGTGTAATGTTAAATATTTAAAAACAGGGAAATTCAGACTCTTAAAGGAATTTCTCAGTTCCATTTGATTGGGAAAATTAGATAACATCATTATTCATGATGAAGTTTATCACCTTATTAGAGTAAATAAATATTTACACTCAGATATGAGAGAAATCATCTTGCTTGCTTTGATGTTGACGGGCCACATATTCTGATACAAACCCTACTCTGTGATCATTTTTTATGGACTCTACTTCCGGACCTCCCTGTATGTACTAGTGTTGTTCGGTATACCCGTACTGTTGTGATACTCAGTTACTGATTCATTTGATAAATAACAATACATGTAGGGTCATGTTCTTCTTTAAAATATTGCATCACCGAGGACGCAATCCCCATTTTTTTTCAAGCTAGTCACACTTCCTTCTTCCACTGACTCCCTTTAAGGGTATAACTATGCGGACCCTATGAAAAACGGATTGTACAGGGCCCATATCTGGGTAGAGATGATTATTGATGGTAAATAAAGGAAGATGCTTAAAATTCATATGTCACTTTAACCTTTGGCAAAAACATCATCCCTATTCTCATTCGCAAATTCATAAAGAAGACATAAACTCCCGAATAACTTACGCGGATTTATTTTTATATCGCAGATGTTTTGTGCCATCACATTAGCGGAATCTACTGTATTTAGTTTATCTAAGATATCATTTTGAAAAGTAATAATTTTCGTGATTTGATTATTACTATTAAAATGATTAGAAACTGATTTAAATTCCCAGACAATGCCACACCGGCTATGAACTGTTATGGTTTATGAGAAAAATTATGTAGAGGTAGAAGTGGCCACGCTTGGCCTTTTGTTTGATTATTGTGTCTGGGTTTTCCAGTTTTTCCACTGATGTCACAAAAGAAACGACGACTAAACGCAGTTTTTAAAGTTTTAAAGCTATTAAAGTTTGAGAGGTCAAGCTCGCACAAAACGTTGCTTTTATTTTAAAGCTGAATTACGAAAATAGTTTGAAATCGATTTTATAATGATGTTATAAGAGACCTTTAAATTTTGACAATTAAAAAAATAGCAAAGGAACATCAATTTTAACTAAAAATAACACACAAAAACTGAGACAAAAACATCAAAAGTAGAATTTTCAACTCATGGCCTCATACTTAGAACAGGGGTGCAAGAGGCCTACAAATGGCCAATTTTCAATCCCATAGTCCTGTTATTTTCAGTTTCAATGCCCGGCACTAAGCCAAAAATGGTGTAAGAGACCTCAAACTTTGCGAGAGACAGTTCTTGGAGTGTGTAGAAGGAAAGAGATATTTGACAAATAATTAAAAAGATATAAAAAATGGTGCCCGTTAATTTTACCTTCAACTCAAGGATATTTCGTCTTAATATATCTCGTTGTCGTTATTGTTTATTTTTGCTCAAAATCGTTGTTATCTTTAATTTTTTTAATTAAAAAATGGCATATTTATTACTATCAAATGCATTAAATGTCTTTTTTTCTGTTGGGATAATGATGTAACTATGCTTTTTCCTCGTCTAAGGGTTGTTTGTCTACATGAATGTCTAATAATAATTAATAACAGAGTTGTGATAAGCACTTTTTCCATTCGAATCGTCGTACTATTTTTTATTATTATACTAATTTTATTAACTATTTTGTCTCTGGCTCAAATTCATACCATGGTGAGATTTTGTTAGTGTGTGCATTGATATTAGGTGGTATTTTTCCAACAGAAAACAACCATTTAATGGGATTTTATAGTAATACACATTACACATTTTGATTAAATAATGAATTTTAACCAAAATTAGGAAAAACGACGTATAAATTTCAATTATTTATATATTAAAACGAAATATCCTTGAGGGAAAAAGGTTTCCATGGCAAATTACCTAGGGCCATAAAAATAGCCTTTATAAGGTTAAAAATAAATAAATAATAATAGTACACATTTCATGTATAAGGTATTCATGGATCATTTTCACTTCATATATATAAAAATATATATATCATTTTTAAAACACTAACTTAAATATGACGATACAGATCATCATTTGTAAGTATGTATATTGATTTTACATACATATAGTTAGCCCTTTTGAAACGTGCCTCTCAATGTGAGTTTTATTTTTTTGAAAAAGGCATATGTTTTGATGGAACTTGTCCGTCGATCAAAATATACTCGCCTTCAAATAAACATCAATCCCTCTCAAACAAGTATAATTCAACAAATGTGGCCCCTTAACACAAAAGTAAGCTGAAAGGTTTTTATCAAAATTGAATGTGGATTACATTTGTATTCTTCAAGGACATAGTGTTGTTAATTTCTATTGACAAATTGTACTTATTAAGCCTTTGTGTGCGTCGTAGATTACACTTTAAGTAGCCAAAAATGATTGTCGCAATAATATAGTTAGACAGTGATATATTTTAATTTAAAGGGAACATATCGCAGCCAATATAAGTTTCTTAAATCAAATAAAGTTTTTGAAATGTATATCTAAAATTCTTTAATTCATCTTGATTCATCCCAGTAATTTTAATACAAGACCTATAATTGACTCAAAGATGTCTATGAAATATTTGATCTGTTTATACAAACGAATTGGGGTTATCCCCTTTCTTGATTTTTATTCAAAATTGTTATTATGTTGACGTATCAATATGAACATGTATGTATTTGAAAACCCATTCCACAGATGGACATTTTAATTCTGATGTACATTTAATTTAAGATTAGTTGACAAGGGCGTCCGCTGTATTATATTTGGAGGGGGGGGGAGGGCTTGGTTTTTGTATTTAAATTTTTGAGTTAAAACTCTTTTGAAAAAAAATTGCAAATATTAATTTTTTGGGTAAAAAATATCAAAAATTTACAGTTATTCACAAAAAATTTCAAATATTTAATTTTTTGCAAAAGTTTTTTTTAAATCCATAATTGTTTACAAAAAATTTCAAAAACCCTTGGCTTTTCTCAAAAATTAAATTTTTTGGGGAATTTTTTTAAAACCTATAGCTTTTTTCAAAAAAATAATTTTTTTATGAATAAATTTCAAAAATCTATAGCTTTTCTCAAAAAAAATTAAAATACAATTTTAAAATCCACAGCTGTTCACAAAAAATTGTATTTTTTGGAGAAAACCATAATTTCATATAGATTAAATTTTTTGGAGAAAAACGTAATTACATATATTTTAATTTTTTTGGAGCAAAACGTAATTACATATATTCAATTTTATGGAAAATATTTCAAAAATCCTTGTCTATTACCAAAAAAAAATTAAAAGACAAAAAATTTAATTTTTTGGAAATAAATTTCAAAAAATAAATTTAACATATTAAATTTTCTAGTTTGAAGCAAAAAAAATCTTTTAATTCGGGGAGGGGAGGGGGGTTAATACCCTCCAGTCCATCCCCATCCCCTGAGAACGCCCCTTGATAATTACCTAAGTATTTGACAAATGAAAAGATCCATCTTACTCATGCTAATTAGCTTTATTTGTACATACAACTTTTTATGTGGTTCGTCAACACAAAAATAGGCTAGAACGATTTTGTCTCGAAATTGAGTATGAGTTAGATTTATAGTCGTGACAAATTATCGTCAATTGCTCTGAACAAATTATTCATTTTTATTTGTTCACTTTGGTCTCTCGCAAATTGGACTTGTTAATGTAAAAAAAATGTAACCCCTCACAATGTGTACAATCTTGGGTATCTTAGCTCACTCCATAAATGGGTATACATAAAAAGCCTATAATAATTCGTTGATATAAGTTATCCTTATGTTATATGTATAACATGTAACATTTTTCCTTTTCTCAATAAAGTTCAAGATGAAAATATTTTGGCAGATAACAAAAAGGTTTTATATTCGAAGATGATATAGATTTTAAATAAAGTCCCTCAATTTCTAATTCGATAATTGTAATTATGAATTTTTGCATCTACTTTAAGTGCAATGTACGGCGTTTTGAGAAGGATTAATCAAATTATTTTGTTAATGGAAATGAGTGATAATTACTCATGGAAATGATATAAATTCAGACTCAATTTTGAGTCTTAAATCATTCTAGCTTGCTTTTATGTTGAGGGTCCGCACATATATATAATATTTCTAACACATAATATGATTTAGTAGGGAGCATATTAAAAAGAAGCGGAGTCAACGTTGTCGTCTACGTTTTAGTTGTAGATGTATTGTTGGTACAGATTGCGGGGATTTAAAGGAGTTTTCCTAAGATGTGTGATGTGTACACATACATATTTACATATATGTAAGTTTGTATATTTTATGCAGAATTATGGGTATTTTGAGGATTAAATGCTCAACAGTCTCAAAAGTGAAGACTAGGTCTTGTTGAGTGCTACTTATCCTTGTAATATTGTAATATATTACATATAAATATATATACGTATTGTAGTCTGTGAAGAAGTCATTTACATGTGTATTTCATACACAAGTCTAGTACAATCAATCAATCGTCTTTTGTACGTGTAGTATATTTTGGGTTCTTATTTAGAACGGAAGCCCGGTCCAGTCCTAAAACTTCTACAGTTCGGTCCTGGATGACGTAATTTAACTTTATGGTGTCAGGCAACATTTCTTTCAAAAAGAAACAGACAAAAGAGCCGTAATTATCTGGTATTTAGCAAAATAAGGCAATCATACCAACTGCTATATATCTCTATTGACTCACAGACTAATACTGATATATTACTTCTAATCCATTATATGTAATTGAATTACATATTATTAAAATCTACATAGTATTTTATTCTATACTGTATTATAATATTGGTTGCTAATATTTGATTAAAAGAGTAGTTATGACTAGTTATTATATTATTTCTATGAGGAAATATTAAAGTAAGGACAAGGGGCCAACAAGAAATTGTATTTCTGATCTTTTGAAAACGGCCCATATGTACCGAATAACTTACTACGTGGTGTATTTATGAAAAAGAATGAATTATGAAATTGCACTGACGTATCAAGGGAGAAGAGGGAATCGACAGCTGACGACAAAATACGTTGGGTATTTTTGTGTTAGCCGTGAGTACTGGTAGTCCTTAAGACCTACTGTCTGAGGGACCGGTTCTAAGACGGCACTCATGCAATTATATAAGGACTGACAGAACACCAGGAACGTCTACTCCTCTGATCTAAAAGGAACAATTATTTTCTAATTGCGAATTCAATTCTTATTTGATTCTTTTATTTGTATTATTATGTGTGTATCCATGTCCAGAATATATGTTGACAATATAGGCTATGCGGCATAGTGTGTTTTTTTTTTACAACTAAAAAAATAAGACGTTTCTATTATTGAAAAAAATTAGGAAAGACATTCTCAGTTTTAAAACTTTTGAATTTTTTTTAATTCTTCTGAAGTAGTTATTTTTTAAGAGTATAAATCAAACGATTTAAAAAAAAATCCCCTTAAACAGATTATTTATTGACATTTTCTTCAATAGGACGTAGGAAATTCTGGAGCAGAAAAAAATTAATTTGATCATTTGAATATATTTGAATTCGGAGTTAGAAAATAATGGTTTCTTTTCTATCAGACCTTGTATATGCATAAAATACAATCTTTAATAGTTTTATATTTACTGTAGTATTAAATTCGACTTACAACTATCGAGTTCAAGAAATATAATAGTCGAATTCGAGTAAATGTATCAGGCAAATAAAATACTTTTTCATTTAATTGACCAAATTGATATCACAAAACAAATCAAAAAAAAAAAAAGATCCTTTAGATATTTATTTGCTTCTTGTCTTCAACATTTGAAAAAGCAGAAAATAAATGTCTTTAAATGCCTGTTTCTGAATGAAATAATGAAAAATCTGACGAGGGAATGAAAAATCTTACTGTCAAGTTTCTAATGATTTTTCTTTATTTTGAAAATGTCATTATTGAAGAATTTATAGAACTTAATTTTAGTCATCAAGTATTTATATAGAATGTTTAATTTAATCAAGTATGAACAAACTAAAAAAAAAAAATACAATCTCTGCAAGGTGGCGTGACACCCTGTAATAAATTAAAGAGGGCATTCCTTCTTCATTATCTCTATGTGAGTAACATATGTACCAGAATTAGGTTTCGGTATGGAAACCCTAGACCGTTCAGAGACTATTATGATTTTCGTTGTGCCGAGCTAATTCGGTCCTTAAAAAAAGTTCAGTCTAGATCGGTCCAAAGGCAAAAATCGGTCTAGACCGCTCCAAAGGAACAGTTCCGTCTTGTTCGGTTCTACACGAATCTCAAAATTTATGAGACCGAAAAAAACCGGTCATTTAGACTGAGAACCGAAAAAAAGTCTCTAAAATCAAACCAGAAAAACAATTGGTACATAAAGTGAAGCCCTAGAATATCGGTCCACTGTCTGTGATTGCGATCTGGACCGAAAAATCGGTCTAGAAAAAATCACATTAAGATCGAAACGGGGAAAAAATCGATGTTGGACCGAGTCTCAAGACTAATAGGTATCTATATTTTTTATTGAATAATATTATTATTTAAACAGTTATATTATTATTTTGCCGCTACTTCCAATTCCTTTGTTTACAAACTAATATAAGCAGGCCTCAACAGTCACTCTAGTCCGCTAGTCCTTTGCTACTAAAAAACCCAGCCGGTCTAGTGCAAAGTGGCTTATATCTAGCATGTTGGCTATGTAATACCTTAAGTTAAGATCCAGTATTTGGGGTATTACATTTTTCATAGGGATATTAAAAAAAATGATTAGCCATGTTGGCTAGTGACTAATATAGCGACCGTCCAACACCACTCATATCCATTACTAAATAATTGTGTCAATTGATATATTAATTGTATAAGATAGATATACTCGAATATTTTGAATTTAGTGGAGTTTTTCAAATAATATTTCGTGTGGAGAGTTGACGATATTTTTATAAAAATCACCGACTTAAGTAAAGTTGAGTTTTTTTTTTTTCGAGTTACATTAATACTAATATTGAAGGAAAAATATTATTCCCACCTCAAGACTTACTCCGTTCCGTTCCGTATTATGTAGAGAATAGTAATTTGCAACATGAGACAAACAAATGAATTGATAGGTATACATAAACATATTTGTATCCAGTAATGAAATGTTTACAAAATAAAAATAAATAGTGTGAGGGTATTAAATATGTTATTGCCTTGGTGTTGAATTACGGAGTTTCCTACCAAAACCTCCCATAATAATGATTATTCTACCTCATTAACCAGCATTAGGATCTGTATGTATAACCTAGCCATCACTTGGGTTGTGAATAGACTGCCTTTGCGCTATGTTCCAAAATATATCCTGACAATTTGAAAAATGTTTTGGGAGGAGATCAGGTTAGCTGTCACGACATTGAAACTAACTATCCCTTTTCTTGAGGATTTGCTATTTTTCTAAAACTGTTTGTATCTTCATTTAAAGAAAGATATGCAAACTATGCACATAATATTGGAGTAACAGGGCTTGAATTACTTTTATTGGAATGCGATAGGTTGAGTATATATAATCTGTTGTTTTTAAATGTTGATTAAGGTGTGTTTTTTTTTTTTTAATGTTCATTGCTTTTGATAGAGTAATATCTACAAAATAGTATAGTTTTACTGAGGGTACGAGCCCAAGAGATTGAAAAAACCATAGGTCTAATTAATAAAAGATCTTATATAGAGAGCGTTTTCATGTGACGTCAGCATAGTTGATGTCGGGCATTTTGGGACTGCTATGAGTAATCAAGTTTTATATGAATAAAAACCTTTATTTTCATAATATTAAGGAAAATAAAAATGACTTAAACCTTACTGTCTAGAATAAATCCAGGGGCACAATCCATTTTCCTAATTGGGAGGGCTCTATAAACGTTAAAAAGATTAGAGAATAATTTTTTATTTATTCAAAAAATACTATAAATATTGTGATAACTTTAGAATTAACTTTTTGCCCAGGAAGATGTTACTTTTGAGATAACACATATGACGTTAATTTATCATTTCCCCTCATGACGTACGGAATTTTGTCGTTTCCTCGCAGTATTCATCTGGTTATAATTCAGTTAAAAGGGTGAATTCATGGAGGTTACGTGGTTCTTTTCTAACTTCTACAAAAATTTCTACTAATGAATGCATTCATTCTTAGTAAGTTCATTCCCTACGAAATTCATCCGGTATATTTCATTCTCTCTATGAAGAGACAAGAGTAGAGTTGTGTGGGTCCGTGAAATGTTTTCTAAAAAAATTCCATGTTTTATTAATCTAAATAAGATATTTGAGATGTGTATTAAGAGCAATGCACAAATCTTGCAAAAAATATCCCTGTTTTCATTATAATGCAATTTAATACAAACAAGTTGTATTAACTTAATTACATAGGAATTATTTTACAACAGGGTATTTCAGATAAATCCGGAACATCTTTAACTACATCCTGAACAATAAGGAAAGCAATTAACTCAATTATTTTTTATTTTAAAGTGAGAGTTTGAGCCTTAGTTTTAAGTTAATTGTGCAACTTTTAATTCAAAACAAGTTTTACGATGAAGGAGACCCGAAGCAACACCATTATGAAATTGCCTTGAGTGGGACACAGCCCAACGTATATCAAAAAGATGCTCAGATATCTAAAGGACAACACAGTCTACAACCCCTGAAAGGAGGAGGGGGCATATAAGAGAAAAACCCAGTAGTCTCGGAGTGATTAAAAACACACTTTCAGATTCCTCGTAGGCTTGAAACATTCCTTGAAGTCATTTCCTGGGACTTCAGGAAATATTTGCCTATCTCCGCTTTTTAAGTCCATAAAACGATTTATATATTGTTTTTTGGAAATTTTTGAATAAAAATTCGATAAATAAATATTTTTGCAAAAATTTACAAAAATCAAAAGCTGTTCACATTAAACTTTTTGAAAAAATATTCAGAAATTCATAGATATTCACAAAAATTAAACTTTAATTTTTTTTGAAAAAAAATATCAAATATTAAACTTTTTCGAAAAAAAATCTAAAATTCAGAGCCATTTCCAAAAAATTAAATTTTTTTGGAAAAAAAACTTTCAAAAATTGAATATAAAATATTTTGGAAAAAAAATTTCAAAAATCCATAGCTATTTTTAAAAAATTAAATTTTAAAATTTCAAAAATTAAATTTTTTGCTTTTCTGCATTATCACCGTTTTTGGGAAGATGAATTTAGAAAAAAAAAATTATCCCTATTTCCGCTCAAAAAATTTTCATCATGGCCCCCAAAAAAATCTATATAAAAGCAAAAATTTCTTCTTTCTTTTTGGGCTGGAGGGGCTACAACCCTCCAGCCTACCTCTTGCGGACACCCTTTAGCCTTATTCAAAAACTACCATCTAATTTTTGAAAAAAAAAAAAAAAAAAAAACCCTTGGATGACGTAACTCGTTAATATCCCTCTTCAAAAAAGTAAGGATTGAATTGACTAGGAATTTATTTATGTATATCGTATTGAGCGGTCACGCTCTGCGATACGTATGTATATATATTTATGTAGTTTGACAATATACCTTGTTGAAGGAATTAAACCTTTTATAAGCTTATCATTATTAGGAGTAAGAAGGTACTACATATTAAGTACCTCTTCCCCAAGCATAGTACATACATTGATATAACTGAGCTTACCTATGATAATATGTAGAATGAACATACGTCTCATTAAATCGGGGGAAAAAGTGAAGAGGATTTCATTATTTTTTATTATTTATAAAAAACAACAAAAAAAAACATGTTTCTGCTACGTATGTGTTTAATATAATTTGACAGTCAAAATCATTAAAAATAATAGAAAAATGGATTAAATATGGAAAAAAAAAAAAAAAATAAAAAAAATAAAAATCCGTATTTGGGTGTATAAATATATGTGGCCTGTCAACACAAAATCAAGCTGGAATAATTTATCTCATAATTGAGTCTGGATCATATTTGTAAAGTAGACTCCAAAAATTGATCCTCACAATAAAAGAATGATACATTTTAAAGGGGCCATATGGGGCCCAATATAAGTCTCTTAAATCAGATAAAGGCTTTAAACTATAGCGTAAATTATTGGGCATCCCAACTCATCCCGTAAATTTTAATAATAAGACGATGAGTGGCTCCAATATGTTCATGAAATATTATTGGGCTGTATATAAATAGGAAGTAAAAAACATTAATTGGGATTTGCTCCTTCTCTAGATCTTTGTTCAAGATTGTTTTCATGTTGATTCACCACGTATAAAATAGGCTGTGGTGTTTTCGTTTGATTATTATTATTTTTTATTTGCCCGTAACAAATACTTTTTTTGCTGGAAATAATCAAAAAAACTGACTTATGGAAAGTTTGAGGAGCCCTTTTAAACCATTTTTATCTAAAAATGATGCTATTTTGGTGTCAAAAACCGCAATTTTTAAGTCTCTTGTACGGGTATTATAATGCATAAATAATGCCCCCCCCCCCAAATACCCAAAGTTCCTAAAAATTAATTTATGATTATTTTTTTCAAGTTTTTGTGAACAGCTGTGAATTTTTGAATTTTTTCCGCAAAAATTCCTTTTTTTTTATTTAAAGCGATTGATTTTTTAATTTTTCTTTTATCAAAAAATGTAATTTTTTGAAAACAGCTGTGGATTTTTAAAAAAAAATCCAAAATAATCAATTTTTGTCAATAGCGATTGATTTGTTTTTTCCGAAAAAATTAATATTTGAAGTTTAATTTTTTGTGAAAAGCGATTGGTTTCTGTAGATAAATATAGTGATTTAATTAATTTTTTGGAAAAAATTAATTTTTGAATTTTTTGTAGATATATATTTGCTAATTTTTTGAAATAAATTAATTTTTGAATTTTTTGTAGATAGATATTTGTTAATTTTTGAAATAAATTAATTTTTGAATTTTTTGTAGATAGATATTTGTTAATTTTTTGCAAAAAAATTAACAAAAAACAATTGAATTTTTTTCAAAAATAAAATCGAAAAACCAAGTATAAATAATAATAATAATCTGGAAGGCACCCTTGATAAAGTATCAGATTGGAAGGGACTCGGAGTTGACTCCATTGGCGAAATTATTTTCATAATTATTGAGGGGTTGCCATTGTTTAATTTCAACTCTCTGCTGATCCTATCTCCAATTTTGAGATGGAAAGAGAAAATATATCGTGGAGGCAAAAGGATGAACTATGTAACCAGAATAAAAAATCTTTCCCAAGAGTTAATATAATATAAAAAAATTGTTATACCGTATACAGCACGCACTAATAATATTTCAAGAAAACGTCTAATAAACATTCAATAAATACATAAATATCTAGCAAAATAGGGATTATTCAAATCATAGAATTTTGATATTATTTTTATTCGTATTATTTATTTTCAATAATAATTTCTTGTTATTCCATTGACTGTTATTTCAAACATTTATATTTAATCTTTTCATTCCAATTCTCTGTTTGTAGTTATTACATTTTGTATGTAGGTTAGGGTGAGGCTAATGCAGGGATTGTGTCCAAAAGAACTCACAACTATTTTGGGAAGGGTGGTTAAACTTAAAAACTTATCTGCACAATTTATTTTACATTTATTTTTGCCCCTCAACATATAAGTTTGATAAAATGATTGTTCTTCCTATTGAGTGTGTATTCTTATACTAATGATCATTCATTTAATCAACAAATCATTCTTATTAATCCCTTGGGATGCGTTGTAAATTATGCTTAAAGGCTTTAAACTATAGCTAACATTCTTGGGTATCTACACTCATTCTACAAATTTGAATAATAAGTCAATAATTGACTCAGATATATCTATGAAATATTGAGTTGTATTTTCTTTTCTCCGTTTCTTCATTTTTATTAAAATTTTTTTATGTTGACGCCCTCCACATATGAGCCTAAAGCAAACAATGAGGATTTTTCTCATCCTAAATGTATTCAAATGCATTTTTTTTTTTAAATTTTGCATAACAATTACGATGTTAGGACGAAAGGAAACAATGTTTTTAAATGTTTTTCTCTAATTATGATCAATCTTTGTATTTTCGTAACGACATAAAGACAAACTAAATGAGAGGAAGATCCATTTTTGTGGGTAAATTATTTTTGATTTATCCTTCGACGGACTCGCAATTTGCGTTTAAAGGACACAAAAATGTCCGATCACTATAAAAGAATTTGATTGAATCTTTTCTTTTTTTTTTAAGTAGAAATAATTTTATTGCTTCTTGGATTCAACTTTAAGGTTAAGAGTACTTCACCAAAATTGATGGTCACAATAAAAGGATGATAAATTGATAGATTTTATGATTTTGAAAGTACCCATATTAGGTTTATATATGTTTCTTTATTCAAAAAAAAGGTTCTAAACTATAGTAGTTTACATTCTTGAGTATCTTAAATTATCCCATAAATTAGAAATCAAGGCCTTTAATTGACTCAAACAACATGCCTATGAAATATTGGGCTGTATGTATATGAAGAAACATATCAAATTTGGATTTTGCTAATCTTTTGGGTTTTTGTTTAAGATTCATTTTACGTTGACGCAACACATATGTATATTAATATAGCACCCTCATTACAAGCCAATTAATTTTTTTTTTTTTGAAAAAGTGATTAAAAATATGATAAAAATCAAGTTTTTGGGTGGTTTTTTCTTTTAATTTATACATTTTAGATTTAAAAACAAACCTTTTTTTTTCGAAAAAATAACCAATTATTTTGACAAAAACCGTCCTTTGTATCAATATTTTCTAAATGACGCCATCATTGATATCAGTGTGTAACGTCAATATCAATCACATATTTTTATGAGGAAAATAAATACTTTTTAGTTCTGCCTAAATACTATCGTGCTTGAAAGATGCATAAAATTTTACTTAACTAATTCAATTGGTAAACTAAAGTACTTAAATATAATATTCGTAATAGTTATGTCTTGTAGAGGGGTCTTTAAAATATAGGACTGTGTAAATGGCCTATAAGTTATAATTCCTTACCCCATTTTTCAAATATTATTAAAACATTATCACAATGAACCCTAAAGCTTAACGTACAACACGTTTTTTCAGCTGATGCTTGACGTTAGGCGTTATTAAGAACAGAGACTACTTAGCAGACTGTCAAAAAACGTCAATATTTAGGTACTCATTATTCATGCTCTCCCTAAATGATTACGTACTTTTCTCTTTTATATTTATAAGTACTATTTTAGGGGCGGATTTGAATTTTAAGAAAGATACGGGGTTATTTGACAAAATTAATGAAGATTTAAGGCACCCAACATATCCTAGCGCGCGTATGTATATTAAAGGCAGATTTGAAATTTTTTTATAAATTGTGCATATTCTGTCAAAATTTAAGAATTTTCGGGGGCGCCAGCCTCACCCTAAGGTAGACATATATATATACATGGTTCTACAATATATGTAGTTATATCGTATATTGTTTTTTCTCTTCTTGTAATATTATTTATGCATTGATTTATATAAGCTACGAATGCTTACATATTTAATAAGGAACAAACATTTGAATTAAGTTATCGTTCCCCTTTCCCTCTCCAAATACCTTTGAGTCCTCGTCACAGTTAACCCTAGAGGGATTGTTTAACGTATGGCTCGTCTTTATCAGCTGATGGAAGGCTCTTGTATCGCCGCAAAAATTATGATGATAATGAAATATTTAAATATTCTATGTATGGCAAATTCTATAGTTCAAATCCACACAGTTATATTAGTCATAAATATATAATAACCATGTAATTTTATTAGATCAAAATGAAATGATTGTATCAATTAGCCTACTTGATGATTAGTATGATCAATGTCGTACTTAAATAATGCATTTTAAGACGAAGAAATTACAATTTGTACAATTTGTTTATAAGAATTGCACCTTGTACGCAACGAAATATTACCATGGAGACATTTGTATTTTCTACAGAAAGTCCTACTTTTTCTTAGTGTATACCATTTTAGATTATGTATGGTTATGATAGAGGGCGCTCTAGTCACCATTTTTGTATATTAAACAGTCCCTATATTTAGGAGTACAATTATTGTATAAATTGATATGATCCTAACTTAAAATATTAAATAAAAAAAAATCACGGTGTTGTTACCTCACAGACATCAAAATATACTCAGTATTTTGTTGTCAGTGGTCAATGCTTCTTCTTTTTCATAAATTAATATTTTGAACATTGATTGTTTGAATTATAATGAACTCTTGTTAAGATGCTCTGAACAATTGCCAACAATTATTAAATAATAATTCCCTATTTAGAAAGAATTGGCTAACTATTACCAACTGATTTAAGACCTTTCGTCTATTTCTTTTTGATGAAGAGGTTGCGAGATACAACCAACGTCACGACGTAATAAATGAATGCTCTGCTCTTATTATTTATTCCTCTTTATTCTAAAAAATTCTAACGTATCAGCGATGAAGCAGTAACATACTTTATATCAGTGTTATAATCACGGTTTTGTTATTGGGGTGGCTGGTTGGAGTAACTATGGATGACTTACTATTAATAAACCGAAAAATACTACCCCTAATGCCTCTGTATAGTGATCTCAGGCGTGGTTTGCATGCTTAGCGCATTTTAGACAATATTCCCATCCCTTTCTTTAATGTCCACTTGGGGAATGTGTCCAATCATTTTCAGATTATTTGAAATTAGAGTCCTAGTTATTAGGTAGGCGTCGATTAACTTTGGTTTAATAATATAGAAAATGTTTAGATTAAACATTGCATGGATTAGGGATAGGTAGACAATTTAGTGCTATAATTATCCCATCTGCCTTAGGAAATTAAAGTCAATATACATATCATTTGTATATTTCCTTCTCTAGATGAGACAAAACTTCTCCTGAGCGCCTTGTCCATATAGCTACGTTAATTTATGTTTATCTTATATATTAATATACGAATTATAAGATTGTACTGGTTATTAAAACTTTGGAATTATTCGATCTATTTCTTCATTCTAAGATTTTGAAATTCTTGGGTATAAGTAAGCATTCTCCGTTTTCTCTCAAATGACCCAAAACTCTTCTTCTACGACTTTTTCTATATATATGTATTGGAATCAGAACCTGATGGCATCTGACAGAGAAAAATTATTTCTACTATATTTTGCATAGAATCCCTTCTTTTTTGAAAGCTTTTGGAGAATTGAGACTGGTTCCTTTGGCCACATCAACTTCTGTTATCCTGACTTTGGGAATAATCTATTAATATAGCAAAGTTTATCTGTCCTTCTCTAGGAAAGTGAGAATAAATGACATATTATTGATGTATATCATAAAAATATTTCGATTCAAGAAATAACAATGTAGACAGATTAATGAAATATTGCAGGCGTGTGCACATAGCATCGAACGTGCAAATATATAGCGTAAATTATATGCAATTTTTTAATCTATGAAATAATAATGTAGTCGTAGATCACGTCATATAAATGGGTATTGATTAAAAAAGTCGAAGAGTGAAACTCATCAATTCTTGGAGAGTTGTTATTTAAGTAAAATTTGTCTTTCAGCCCACGACTAATTACTCCGAGCAATCCCGGGTGGTACTTGCGTAGAGCTATTCATAAATATAAAAAAAAGGAAAGTTTTCAAATTGACTATCCACTAAAATATGGGTATTAATAAATTAAAGGTATGGAAAAACTTTGTGCTATATGTAGTTTAACAAATAACTCCGTACATCCGCTATTTACTTGTAAAAATTATTATTTTTTATTTTTCCTTTATATTAGATCCTCATATATTCAGAATCTATGTATGTGGTTTATTGACTAAAAAAATCTATATACATAAGCTCCTTACGACATGATGACGGGCGTATTGATGAGGTTTTAAAACATTCTCCCCCTTCCTTCGTATATTATTTACTTTGTTTATTTTGGAGAAATAGATGATAATGTCACACATCACTGGACATCATCATTGACGACAACAACAACAACAACGGCTCAAATAATCCCCCACTTGAATTTTTTCTCTTTTTTTTTTTTGCAAAAGGTCTCACTTGATATAATAGAAATCACAACTCCTCTTCTTTTCAAACTACTATAGAATCTGCTCTTTAAATTTGAAATAATATCTGTAGTAGGCCGGTGTGTTGTTCTTCTAATTGTTCAAATTTGGATGAATACCGCTAATGGGTGATAAAATCCCTTATGCAACATTTTCATTGTTCATTTTTAGGTTCTACATCTCGTGTTTTAAGTTTAAAAAAAGGGGAAAAGGATTTAATTAGTCCATAAATATTTCAATACAGCATTATTCGTTAATTTTCATAAAACAACTTTGAACGACATTTACTTAACCTCTAAAAAATATGTTTAAAATTAATTTCTAAAGGTAATCTATGGAGAAAAAACGTTATCGTGCTTTGATGTCATGAATAGAGTGTACATCCTGATCAAAGTTTGACAAAAAGGATGGCAAAAAGGATTTATTTAGTGAATTAGTATAAAGCATCATTTGTTATTAATGAACTTTTTTTTGTCTAGAACTCTCAATATTATCCGTTCATTTTTGTGGACAGAACACATATGTATTGAGTAGTTACGTGCGAGTGTGCTCATGAAAAATGCACGGATAATTTCTTGAGGAGTTTTTTTTCTATATTATTAAAGTAAAATTTGCTTTCAGCCGATTCTTAATTACCCAGGGCAATGTCGAATACTACCACTAGTGATTATTTATAAGTGAGAAAAATACCCATTAAAATGGTCTTCAATGTAAAATAAAGAGTAAGGCTTTTATGATATTAAATCCATAATTTAACCCTTTTTTCAAACTTTGATCGTCGAGTTGTGCAAGCCCAATATGACGTCGATTTGGCAACAATGAATTTTTGCATGGGTTAGCAATATCTTAGCAATGCTCAATTTTTCCACACTAGCCGTTTCCTTCGAAATTTGAGAAAAGTTGAAAAGCAAGGCGGCCTAATGTGATGTCTATGTCGAGTCTTCATGAGAGGAGCACTTAAGATCCATCCATAAGAGGAGAAGAAGTGTATGGGTTAATGTTTTTATGAGAGTGCAATCATCCATAGATTGATTTTCCAATAGCTTAGGTTTTTGAAATATATATTATATTAGATTTAATTGAGTTGTTTCAATTAGAGGGTTGATCGAATTTATTTTTTTGGGTGCCATAAGAACTCTCAAATCCTCTCAAAAAGAAAAAATTATATATATACAACATCTATAAAAAGAAAAATTAATCCCCCATTAAATCAAAACGTATACACACATATTCAGGTAGGTAACCATATGAGAATAAAGGATGTTTAGCACCTTTGATCATGTTTCTTAGAAAAGGAAAATATGAATACTATTAAATGTTCAAAGGCTCTGCCCCTTCAATTTACAATATTACTACTATCTGATCTAAGTAAGCTTTTTTCCTGGAAGTGTACACTACAGGATGTCTCATAATGGCTAAAAAATGTCAAAACTGTAGACCGTATATGTAAAGATCGTATTTTATAGGTAAATAAGTTTAGTGAGTTTAATTAAAAAGAGGAAGTCACCTATAATTGAATAGTTAGACTCTCAACTTTCATTTATTATATGTGGCATGTCAACACAAAAACATGCTAGATTGTTTTTTTTTCAAAATGGAGTGTACAGTGTTATTCTTTGAGGAATTATTGTCAATTTTAATTACCAAATTATTCTTATTAAGAAGAATCAGAATCCGCGTCATCCAAACACGGAGGCCTTTGAAGCCACTGTCAGTCAGCACTGGTACGCCATGACAGTGGACTACATTCACAGTGGGTCCCAGGCCTTACACCGCCGCCTGGAAGTCATCACACAAGTGATTTCTTTATACATAGATTTTCTAACCTCAAAAATTAAGTAAAAAGAATAACAGCTTAGGAAAAAAAACAAAAAACTTTTCAGATTACTAACTAGAAAAAAAGAATCTTCCTCACGGTTAAGTAATATTTTATACAACTCTACCCATTTCTCGTTGACGTGTGTTTTTCAGAGCATCAATATTTTTTTGGTGGAGAAGCCTTCAAGTGTTTTTCTCAATTGGCGACGGGAAGGCATAATTCAAAGGATTGTTATCGTTGCATGGATCTCATCTCAATTTTGTAATTGTTTTTTTATGCTCAAAAAGACTCATAGTTCTTCAAGAACTTCTGGGCCACTTTGGAGATGTAAGCTGGGGGTTCTATCTTGCTGGAAGTCCTTTTTAGCCATTAATTATTGTTCGGGGCCTTGTCATCTTTGAAAAATTGAATTTATCTGTATGGGTCCGCATACACTTCATTAAAGGGGCCTTGACAGCCTCCTTTGCAACCTTAGAGTCCATTTTAGGGTTCTTTTCAGAGACAGTTCTCTCATTTCCATGTCTTCTTGCTTATATTCTCCTTTTGAAATTGTACACGGTCGCCCTGATTGTTCGTAACCGCCTCGCAATCTCTAAAGGAGTAGTTCTCTCTTAGAGAAATGTTTCAATACATATTCTTTTGTTGCAATCTTCTTTTGACTAATTTTTTTATAAACCCAAATATCTTATAAAACTAAAGAAGTGCCATGAAATTAATTATGTTGTTCATTTGGCAAAATTTCATTTAGATTAAAAATACTAGTCAAGTTTATGGTCAGGAATCAAAATGTCTGACTATAACTAATAATAATTTGATTTTTTTTTAATAAAAAAAATATTTGTTATATAAATAAAGTTTCAACTGAATTGAGGAACCTTCAAAATAACTTTAATCGTCCCGAAATTTGGCATGGGCTAGTATTTTATATAATTAGAAATGTCCTAATTGATTTCTGAATGTCGGATTTTCAACCCACTCTAATGTACATAATATTACTTTCATTTACTTTTTTCATTTTATTATTCATCTCCATCATCCCAGTGATTTGATAGTAAAAATAAAAAATAAAAAGAAGACGGATTAGAGATTTCTATGTATATATTTATACATATTGTGTGAATAGACACCTGAGAAATCAGTTGTTTTACTTCCCATCTCTGTCTCTCTTGTAGCACTCATAGGATTATCACCATCTCTTCTCTTCTATATGTTAGATACAAGGGTTTCCGTCTCGGGATCCCCTTTTACCGGGATTTCTCGGGATTTTACACATATTGTAAATTCCTGGAAAATATTGGATCATTCAACAGAAAAAAAATATGATCTTTCTTACTCCTGATGTTGACCTTTCCGTGTTGTTGTTGCAAAACTATTGTTTCATTGAAAAAGTGATAAAACTGTGTGTTTTTAACTATAAATTCGTATTACCTCCGTCAACAAAGTTGAAGTTTTGCTTCTGTTTTTTTTTTATTTGTTAGTCATCAGAATTACTGCAAAAGTTACGGATCGATTCAGGGGCGTCTACAGTATGTAATTAAGTCTCGTTGTTTTTTTAAATCAGTCACGCCCCTGTGCTTATGATTAAACTTGGTACGAAGGTAGTTATATATATAGTCACAGTAAGAGGCCATTTAATTTTGAGAGGTCAAAGTAACGCAAAAAAATGGATAATCAACCATAACTTTGGAACAAATTGGGATAAATATCCCAATTTGTTTTTAGGTGGAGGTTTTACGCTCTACCGAGTACAAATTTTAGTTATATTCATATAAATCCATAGTTTAATACTATGCATTTTTTTTAAACATTACACCAAAGATAGGCTATAATGCTTACTTCAGAGGGAAAAGTGTCGATAAGGGCGATCTATTAAATAATGAAGAAAATAGAAAAAATTACCTATCTAATTGTGGATGTTTTGTTCTATAAAGAAAAAAAAAATCCTTCCGTTATTTATAAACATCTGCAAAAACAGTTCGTTTTTGTTACTTTGAAAATCAATAAAATTCACCATTTCCAGCTAAAAGTTCAATAATCTTCCATTTCGACGATCGATTTTCAGAAAAACAAAATATTTTGGTTCTTAAACATTAACAAGGATTCTTATTTCAAAGAGTGGAATAATAGTTACCTAGTGGGAGGACAGAAAGGATCCTAGTAATAATACACAAGAAAAAGTATTTCTCGAGTCGACACATTCTGAAACCTAACTACCCTGTCAACATAAAGAGGGTGGGTATTTAAAATGTTTTTTGTTTGGGGGATAGAAGTTCCATCCTTAGTAATTTTCATGCTTTCAAAATTTAATTCAAAAGTGTATTTTCACTCCTACAAACAAGGCTGATTTTTTAATCAGAGGAATTCTTTACTTTGAAAAGGAGAGTTCTGTTGGCTTATAGGTTATAAAATGCAAAGTTCTTAGAAATAAATTGTCTATAGACGTATTACCCACCATATATATATTAGAGTTGCATATAACAACCGAAGATTAATGTGGTCATCTTGACAAATTGGAGAATATTGTGGAAGGAGAGCATCTTAGCTGTCATGACGTTTTATCAGATCAGCTGCAAGCTGGCGTGAGTTAAAGGAAATATATAGTCCCTCAATTCTACTCAAAGTCCAAGGAGGTCTAACACTTATTCCTCCTGAGGAAACGTCATTATCACTCTCCATATTTAATGAGGAGAAACACTAGTGATAATTTTATACTGTCAGGGGCGTCTCCAGGGAGTGGACTGGACTGGATGTAGCTCCTTCCCCCAAAATTAAGGAATTTTTGCTGTTTAACAGAATTTTTTTTTGTCGTTTGGCAAATTATGCAGCAGAACAAGAAATGTAATATTTGAAATGTATTTCCAAAAAATATAATTTTTTGTGTATAGCTATAGATTTTTTAAAAAATCCCTGCAAAATTTAATATTTAAAAATGAATTTTGGAAATGCTTTTCGAAAAAATTGAACTTTTCGAATTTTTTTCCTTAAAAATAAAATTTTCTGTGAATAGCTATGGATTTTTGATATAATTTGTCCGAAAAATTTAAATTTTTTGTAAATGTCTTTTTATTTTTTAAAATCTTTTCACAAAAAAATAAATATTTGAATTTTGTTTTCTAAAAATTTATTACTTGACGTTTAATTTTCTAATTTTTTCCCCGAAAAAATAATATTTTAAATTATCTCTTAATGGATTATTCAAAAAAATTTAATTTTTGTTTTTCAAATAAATTTCCTAAAACAAAGCCTCCTCCTTCAAAAAATAACATATACGTATTGACTCTGACTTTGATGTTCTCTCTTAAATAGTTAATTAACCATTAAAATAGCTTGGAAAAATAATAAAAAACACACTTTAGATCACCACCGACTTAAAAAAAATTCACACCCCTGAAAGTCATATTTTAAGCACCTCTATTAATGATCACCACATTTATAAATTTGTCAAGTTCCTTTCATTCATTCGTATATATATATATATATATACGAATGAATGAATGAACAACTTGCTCAATAACCTTGATTCCGGAACGTTATATTAATATAACTCTTGGTATTGGGTATATTTAGACAGAAGGTGTCACTTTGAAGGCCAAGGAAATACAGCATTCAATGTCAAATATATATTTCCTTTATTTTTATTATTCTTGTAATTGATGGTTTTTTTTTTTGCGGATTGGGATCAAAAGGGGTGGCTATACATTGTACTATGTGGTAATAAATTTGACTTCTAAGGAAGTCAAATAAAAATGATTTCTTCTTTTCTAGTGTACCTGCGTTTTTAAATATATCACTCATCGAAATGTTAATTTCTTCATTTTTTAAGAGGTTTCTGAGCTCAGAGTTACAGATCCAATATTTCATTAGTGAATCAATGTAAGGGCGTCTCCAAAGAGTGTCCTGGAGGGCTGTAGCTCTCCCCAAATGAAGGAATTTTTGTTTTTTACTAGAAAATTTAATATTGGATTTTTTTTCCGAAAAATATAATTTTTGAAAATTTTTCCAAAAATTTATTACGTGCTAATAGCAGTGGATTTTTGAATTTTTTTCCAAAAAATGTAATATTTGAAATTTTATTTTTCCAATTTTTTCCTCAAAAAAAATATTTATTTTTGTATATAGCTATGGATTTTCGAATTATTTTTCCACAAAATTTAATAAAAAAAATTAATTTTTTCCAAAAAAATTAATTTTTGTATATGAGAAATTATAAATTTTTTTGTAAATAGCCGTGGATTTTTGATTTTTTATCCAAAAAATCAAAAATATTTGACCTTTAATTTTTGAAATGTTTTTCCGAAATATTTTATTTTCAGTAAATTCCTATGGATTTTTGAATTTAAAAAACAAAAACAAATCAATAATAGACGAACAACGTAGCTGTCATGACGTTTCATTAGATTACCAGCTATGTGAAGAAATAAATGAACACAAATATCACTCTGCATCAAGCTAGGACATATGTACATAATGAAAAGAAGGACTATCCCTCATAACCAGAGATGAAAATCCTTTGTACAATTGGCATGTTAAAAAAAATCAATATGATAATCCAAACAATTGGAAGACTGTTTTGTAGGAGAGAAAGAATTATATTCATGACGTTTCATTAGATCAGCTACAATCAGCTGGGACAAGGGAGGAGGAAGGAGAAAAGGATAAAACAAGTATATTAGCTAGAATTACTCTGATAGCGATCCCCAATTATAATTATAGTTCAATAAAGACTACTTACAATTATAACTTGACTTCAAATCCGTCTTTTGTGATCATGCACGAATGTTCATTCAGGTTTTGACTGTAATTGAATGTAGTAGGAAAGGATGTTCACTACTCAGGAATTAAATAATAATGATAACAGTGAAGAAACAGAAAGTTCATACTTCAAATTACCATTTCCCCTCCACAAAAAACGGTCTAGCTAAAAAAATCACTGCTTATAACTCCCTCACAGATCCTTGGCGGCACTCTCTCGTCATTCATGAACAGAAACACCCCCAGGTTACACTGTGATCTTGTCTCTTCAACCTTATAAAATAAATAAACATCCTCCAGGATGTCAACAACAATTTTTAAAAAAACATTCAGGTTTAAAAAATGCTCGGGATTTACAACTCTTCTTTTTCTGTAAATTGATGGTTTTTTGCGGATCGTGTTAAAAAAGGGTGGATGTAGGTTGTATTATGTGGTGATGAATGTGGGTTGAATTATGATTTGGTTCGAAGGAAGTCAAATAAAAATTCTTCTTCTTCTTATTTTCCGTATTTTCTTTTGTGTTTCTATTAAAGCATTAAAAGAGGACTATAAGTATAACGAGAGTCGTTCGTAGTGCAGTCGAGTAATAATAATAATAAGATTGAAGGGGGGTGAAGAAGAATAAAAATCAAAAATAATAAAAAAAAGATTCCTTTTTATTTTCCCTTCCTTCCTTCTTCCTCCTTCAATCATCCATGATTCACTCTCTAAATGTCTTTTGGGGGGAGAAAGATAGGAGTTATATTAGTACATACATTCATGATGGTACTAGTGGCAAAGAGAGGATTATAGAAATCAACACTACTATGATGTCACAACTACATACTGCTACCCTACCAACACCCGCAATAAGAACAACAAACCATGACGTTATATCTAGTGTTGGGGTTCGGTTTGGACCGATCTGAGACCCTTATATTTTTTGTTGGACCGAATTAGTCTGAAATTAAATTAAAAAATATTCGTTCGTGTTTTGTCAAAGGAAAAGTTTGGTCTAGATCGGTTCCAAAAAAAATCGGCCTTGACCGATTTTACTGATAAATTGTTTATAACATGACATCATATGTTCTTTTAAGGACAATGACGTTATACGAAGTTTAAACAGAGATAGCTCGGATTAATTTGCATCCCACCGTCTCATATATGTAGACTTGTTCTAGAATTTATATTGTACTTTTGAGATTCTGTGACAAAAAATGAATGACAGTTGATCTAGAAAAAAAAGGGTTTCTCATAATATATGAAACCAAATCGACGTCCGTCTACAAAGTGAGACCAAAAAAATAATCGGTCCACGGTCTAAGACCGCAGTAGGGGCCAAAAAATCGGTCTATAAAAAATCACTTAAGACCGAACCATAAAAAAAATTGGTGATGGACCGAGTCTCAACACTAGTTACAAAGTATCTGTTTTCTGTTTTGAAAGGAAGTTAGGGTTTGCCGGAAAGAGGGAGAAAGGCTAGTTAAGGAGCATAAAAATAGTAGAGGGGTCCACCAATTTATGGGATTTGTTGCCCTATAGAGCTATGGTCCCCTGGGCTGCACAAGAATTAATTAGTTATTTCTGTTTTATTTATTATCTAAAGAAGTGGTTACCCACCTGTGGCCTCCTCCAAATGAGGTAATGATACCAATGACAGGGGATTGTTTTTTTGTTCCTTTAATTGGTCAGATGGAGTTGTACCAGGGTGAAGCTTATTTTTTAAATTTGAGAAATGTTTCCTTTTAGGCGATATATATTGTCAATAAATTTTTGAACGGTTTGGAAAAATATTTAGGGGTAGGTCAACGGCTCCAAAGTTTTTGAAATTCTACGAAAAAGTGTTTTGACTTGAAACACGTTCAAACCCATATTAAGAGCGTTATATAAATTTCTACCATGACACTCAATGTAACAGGTACTTTAGTCACTGAATGCCATAAATTAAGTATTGTAATGGAAATAATAAAAATAATTTTTCTCTAATGTTTCTACATTCAAAAATCAAAATCCCTAAAATCTCTAGATTTTAGGGATTTTCTGTACTTATTACATTGATTTAATTCAAATATCACTGTTTAACATTGACATAAAGTAGTAGTAATCTATGCTATTGATAGGTCTTTTTTTTAATAATACATAAAGCCATTACACGTAGTTAAATCAAGATTTATTTCAAATTTATACATTATATGTTGTACAAATATCAACTTTGAGCCTCCAAAATGTTTTTTCCTTCAATAATGTTACAATTAATGAAGACCGTGAAAATGCTCTTTACTTGCAGTAGGTCAATTCAAGGAATAATATATGCTTGAAACATGCACTTTTTCTTAATTCCCTGTAGTTGGTTAAAATATGTGCAATTTTTGAGTATACTATTTATGAATTGAAAGAGGAATTTGAATTGAAGCCATCGTGTAATGAATGTCTAATGGAGTAAAAAAATAAGTTTGCGTTGATCTACCTATATGTTTGACGTCATCAGAACAATCATTGTTAAATTAAGTCCTTTTCATTCCCTAATATATTCAACTCACGATACTTTTAATTCAATTCCTCTTTCATTTTATAACTTTTCCACTAAATGAAAAAAAAAAAAAAAAATGATAAACGCCCTTAGTTGGTATACAAAAAAGGAATAAAAAAAGTGCATGTTCTATATTTTATAGAGTATTCTGTCGTCAATGACACAATTCTGCACAACTATTACACTGAACTTAATTTATTAGTTGTGTATATAAGTACACTGCTTTTGTACTTCATAAATCAACATTCAGAGCACGAAAAAGCGATAGACAAATCGACATGTACTAAAATAAATACATGCACAGGATTTGTCGATATTTTATAGCTATTATTGGTTTTTATTAGAGTGGTTCTTAAGAAACTTTTTTTTTTAATAGTGTTCCTAAGCTATCAGGATATTCCTTTTGATAAAAAAGTAGGTACTACAAAATTTGAGCTTGATCCAAAAATATTTAGAGGTAACCCTAATGCTTCCATATTTACTGATTTTTCTATAAAGCTCGATATTTCCTTTTAAACATACAAAAAACGTCACGATACAGTACTATACATATTTTTTTTTTTTTTGTGTGTGTTGCGTGTAGCTTGTACTTTTTTCGAAATTTGCTATCTATTTCTGCATAATATACTTACACATATTTGTGTTGTTCACAGAGCAAGAGCTTTAATTTGATACCATACCTGAGTTTGTTAAAGGTAACTTCATAAGAAAATTGAAGTTTATTATGCCCCCGAATACATTAATATATAAATGTACATTATACACCCAGGACCATCTCCGATTTTGTTGATCTTTTGCGTACATGTTTCTATCACAAAGTGTCATATTTGAGGGAATAGGTAAGAAAATAATCCAAGGATATGGGGACGTTTGATGCCTCTTAATATGTATATCAGTTAGTCTATCAGCTGTACTCACACACCATGACATGCGTAAACGTCGTTAGCCCTTTTGAAATGATAATTATAGATAAGAATTTGATAAGTTGCCCACTGACAAAGAAAAGAAGGGTCCATCATTTTAATAGTAGGTTTATTTTAAAAGCTAGAAACATTATATGAACAACAAAATAAATACGGTGAAGTCGTCCTCTAAGCAGGGAAACATTCCCCAATTATAATATTTCCACCCTATGCTTGACAGTCGGGATGGTTTTCTTGGAGTTATGTTCAACATACTTTCACCTCCAAACTCGATGAGTCGAGTTGATGTCAAAGAGCGTTGTTTTGGTCTCATCACGTCACCTTCTCCCAAGACTCTTTTAAATCATTCACTATTCATTGCTAAACTTTTTTCATACATTATGTATCTTACAATTAGAATAAACCTTCCATTAAAATTACAGACTGTTCTTTCGATTTTATCAGTGGACAAACTTATCAAATCGGCAATGGATCAAATACTTATTTTCACTAATATATACATATAATATGTAACGAGTGGTTCATTAAAATCTGAACGCTATGTATTTTAAAATTCAACAAGATATAATTTCCACCAAAATTAATGCTATAAATATATGTTTGTTTGAGCTCTCTTAATCATTAAAGTAGCCGTTCTTAGTGACAATGGTGGCTTCCAGGAGGATGACTACATTTCTTACAGATGTAGTCATCACGTTCAAATGTCATTTTCTCGATTTACCCGTAAGCTAGAGAGCTCAAGTTAGTTTTGTTTTCTAATGAATTGTTTATGGTTTAATATATCCAATTATAAATTAATTATTGAGTTATAAGTGTTCAGATTTATATGGACCACCCCGTATATATATATAATATTTCATATACAGTTCCTTCCTTCGGTTTATTTCTATCCACCTATTGACTCCTTGTTCTAGTATGACGTAATATTGATTTCCATAAATGGAGGCTTATACGGAGTAGAGGGGGATATTATATTATGACGTTGCTTTGAAACATTCATACATACATATGTTATATATATATATATGTATCGAATATCTAAAAAGCAGCTGTTGCAGGTGCGAATGTGTGTTATTACTACATACAACTAATCTGTAGAAAAAAATCGATATATTATGTATAATTTTACGTCGTTGAAATTTTTGTTACCACAATTTTGACCTAAAATATTAAAAGTTCATTTACTGGAAATAGTTTTCACTATCATTAACTAATTCTTTTTTTATTCAAATTTTCCTCCCAAAAACTCATAGCTCCCTTGCTTAATATAGTTTAAGTTTATAATTAAGGAAAATTATTGATTAATAATTGAGAGTACCTCCAAATGTAAAATGTTATTTGCTTAAGTTGGATCTCAAGAGCCCGACAAAGTCGATCCCCTATAAAAGAAATGATCCAATTAATTAATTATATACTCTATTAATAATGATTCGGAACGAATATCAGGATTAAAAAGATTAACTTCAAAAGTATCTCTAAAATGCGGATAATTTGATTATGAAAATACTAAACTCTATTAGTTTTTTCTTATAAAAGAACACATCAAACTACTCATGGGAATATATGGTCTGTCAACAAAAAAGTAAGCTAGAATGATTTTAGACTCAAAATTGAGTGTGGAATACATTTGACCACTTTGACAAATATTCGTCAATTGCTTTCATAAAATTATTATCATTATCCTTTTGCACTTAAATTAGCCAAAATTGACCGCCACTCTAAATAAATCAAAAAAGATAAATTAGGGACGATATTCCAAAGACATTATCTCTTATTTAGCTCGTCATCACACAAGCAAGCTCAAAATCATAAAAAATGGAGTCTCCATTTCCTATGTATTCTCTGAGGAATTAATGTCAATTTCTATCAAGAAATTATTCTAATTAATCCTTTGACAACGCGCTCCAAATACCACTTATAATAGCAATAATTTGAAATTGGTAAATGTTTTTAAAGAGGTCATATCGGGGGCAAATTAAGTCTCATATATCAAATGAAGGCTCTAAACTATCATTAACGTCCTTCTGTACCTCAACTTACACCATAAATTTCAATAAGTACCCTATAGTTGACTTAAATAGGCCAATGAAATATTGGACTGTATAGATGATGTAAAAAAAAAAAAATTGTGATTTTTTTCTTTTCTTGTTTTTTTTTTCGCTATTGTTTTTAAGTTGAGGCACGAACATTGTCTTTCAGTACACGAACAGATAGAAATATGATAAAAATGCGGATGATTTGCAGATGCAAATCGATACATCACTAATCTTATATAGCTCAATGTGTATGTACAATAATGCACCCTTAGCCTCCATCCCATTTCTCTCTCTCTCCCTTTGACTTTGTTTCTATTGATACTACATATATGTTGTACTATTAACTTTTTTGCTGACGTGACTAGGGATCATTGTAATAATAATAATACCATCCTCGTATATCGAAATAATCCTCATTTAACTAGACGACTCCTTGAGAAGAAAAAAAAACATTGATTTTTATTTAATAGAAGAGAGAGTGATGCGTGAATATTTATATATATATTAGACTTGCATTCGAGTTATTGAATATTGAGTTCGAGCTTAACTTAACTCGATTTGACTATCTCTGCTCAATAACACAGTCAGTTATATATCAAAATTATGCAGGGCGTTTTACATTTAAAGATATGGTAGAGCGTAAAACCTCCTTCTAAAATCATTTCCCTTAGAACTTTTCATTTGAGTTATTTTTCTCAATTTGTTCAAAGTTATGCTCTATTTTGTGTATTTAATTGGCCTCTTACTGTTATCATATATACCTACATATAGGTATCCTACAAAGTTTTACCAAAATCGTCCTGTAAATTATTTGTAATCCTGCTTTAAAAAAAGGAACATAGATCGTCATTGTTGGAGGTAATAACTACTCAAAAACATAGTCATTATTCGACAACTTTCCTTACTAAAGTTGATTTTATAATCGCTTAATTGTCATACGCCGGATTGAATCGCATGACTCATTACCAATTATATTTCTTTTTTTCGATATAATTTTCCTAGCAGTAGACAACTAAAGTTCTGGGAATGAATAAGTATTTCATGGTCTGCTCAAAAAGTTTGAAAGTACCTTTTTTCCTTCAGAGTTTCGCCAATTGAATGGACCTTCTGATTGTTATGAAATATGTTTTGAAAAACTAGTCTAAACTATTCAAACTCGAAATATTTCGAATGCATCTAGATTAATATAATCTCATGTAGTTGTTTTTTCGATTTTTATAGAGACATTTCTTATAAACTTCGTTCTCATATTTTTGTGGGTAGATTTTTTCTTTACCGAGTTTTCTGCTTTGTTAATAATACACTTCTACGAGAAAGTTGACATATAATTAGTTGTCAGGGATGTTAATAATATGCCAGTTACCTAAATTAACTTAATTTATGGGTTGTATTATTTATAACTACAACTCTGTTTGAAATATGTAATTTCCTTTCCATCAAATCATTTAAATTTTATAAAATGTCCTAGATTATTCATTATAGACTGTCTTATTGAGCTACTATTTATTTAGTCGAGTTTTTTAAATAATATTTCGGGGGAAGAGATGAACTAAATTTTCATGAAATTGTGGATTTTATTAATAACGTTAGGTTTTTTCGAATTCGAGTAATACTCGAACCCAGCAATAAATATATTTAAGTTCCTACTATG
This sequence comes from Lepeophtheirus salmonis, assembly GCF_016086655.4. Classification (NCBI taxonomy): domain Eukaryota; kingdom Metazoa; phylum Arthropoda; class Copepoda; order Siphonostomatoida; family Caligidae; genus Lepeophtheirus; species Lepeophtheirus salmonis. The sequence continues at coordinate 2,634,050 of NC_052140.2, forward strand.
CAAATAAATATTTTCCAAAATTATCTACATATTTCCATAAATAATAGTTGATTACTGCCTTATTGATGTAGTCAAACTGACTTAGGTAATTGTTCAACTTAAGGGAGGTTATCACACGTATACGTGTGATAACAATTTATTTATAAAAATTATTGCTCAGTGTATTCTTCAAACCTCTACAACTCTCCCTTTTAAAATGAAGAAGTTTGGTGATTTAAAATGTTATTTAGAATGAAAAATTAAACTTTGAAAGTATGGAAATTAATAACTTGTATGGCATTTTCTAGCCCCAAACAAGATACATTTTAAAGCACCGAACCTCTTCATTTATGATTGGGAGAGTTAAAGTTTGAAGATATGCAAACCTAATAAATAAATTGCGTGTGCACGTATGATAGATGTTTGTCCTTAAATAAGGTAAAATTGATCCTTCATGACGTCATTGAAGAAGTTTTCCCTTTTTTATTTATTGTCTTATAAAATAGAATCTTATAATATATATCTATTTTTGGTGTTATCACATTTGGAATCGAAACAGTTATACAGATCATTATGAAATTTAGCAAGTAAGCGTATAAAGTCACCAAATTCTTTCTCTTTTTTCTACATTCATTCTTTGTTTCTATTCCCCTCTATTCAGCCCTGCAACGTGGGCATCCTCTGTTAGTAAATGATATATATATTTAAAGTGTTTTAACTTCATTGTAATATAATGTCACAGCCTAATATTTTTTGCAGGATATTTGCATTCTCTTAATAAAATTATGATTGACTTAATAAATCATCCACATTTTTAGGAAGCATTCCATGCACCGACAGTAAAGGACCCGTCATATGACCGACACAGCGCCAGATGCCCTGTGTCGGTCATTTTGATAACTAAATATTTTTATTTGCTACATGCCTATACAATAACTCTACTTTATCACAAGAACTCGAACTTCATAGTTAGAACTCGAGTGCAACACTATATTTTATTATCATACATGCAACATACTTTTTTAAAAGTACAATCCCTTGTTGTTTTTTTGAAGTGGGCTCTTATCCCCTCCTTCCCTTCCCTTCTATTCTTCCTTCCTCCCAACCAAATGTGTCCCTTCTTCGTCATCTCCTCCTCTCCTCATCGTCATCTTTAACAACCACATACACACACACACACACACTAGGGTTTATACTTCGGGATCTCCTTTTCCCGGTATTTCCCGGTATTATTTCATGAAATACATTTCATTTCATTATAGAGTGCATTTAAAAAAAAGGTGGGAAATTTATCTACCCGCAAAAATTGGTCATTTTCTTGATTTTCTAAGCTTATATTAGGATAAAATAAGACCTTTTGGGCTCTAATGTCTTCGGGGGTCAGACCTCAGGGGTCAAGAATAGTACCATGAGGACATCACACACCTTTCTTTCTTGACTTAAGTTTCATCAGGATAGATCTTAGTACAGGCCATATCAACGAAATCCAGTGTTTTTGAAATCTTCGTTGGTTGGCTCTATGGCAATGTTTTGACTACTAAGTGGAATATATATTTCACTACAAGAATGTAAAAAAAAAGCCATGCACAATTTTGTCATCATATATGCCGGGAAAATCCGGAAATTTAAATTCGAATGAAGCCCTCTAAATAGTCACAGCATGCAATTGAATTTTGAATCCGTTAATAATACAAAATCAACTTCATTCCGGTCTCAAGAATGAATTGACCTTTTAAGACATAGAAGAAATGGCACATTTTTGTGAGTAGGGTTATTTTAAACGCCTTGTATATAATGCATTCAATTAAGCGTTAAATACATAATAATAACATTGATAAATCGTATTTTCAATAGTATCATATTCGACTTATAAGCAGTGTGCATTAGATGTGACATTTGACTATGTAAATGCCTCTTATTTTTATTAATAAGGGTTGTATGGATTCCACTGATGAATAATCCAGTAGTTGACTTTAGCCTCCCGAGTCGGATAGTGCACTTCACTAGTACATATACGGGATGTATATATACCAGATTTATCAATAAATAGTTTGTTCATCACTTCCTATTACGGTTTTTTGTTTGTTTGCTAGAGTTACATAAATCAAAAACGGCTTACCCATGGCCCCTACGCACCCAATCTATTATTAGAGATAACTATGCAAATCAAAAGAAGGTTAATTGATTAAAAAAATACGACATAAATTGATCAAATCATCAAGGACCGAACTTTAGAAGATTTTAGTACAGAAATAGACATGATCGAACTCTAGATTTCAATCTTAAATAATGACCAGTGCAACAATACCTACATAACTACAAATATTATAAAACTTTACTTTTCTACAAAAACTAGCACTCTTTTCCTATGACTACAAGAGTAAATATAAGGTAATTTGCTTATATTATCTACGCAGAATTGTGCATATTAGTTCAAACACTTTGACTTTAAATTCGTAATTAAAGGACTATTAAAGTATTATTTGAAATACAATGCTGTTTGAGGAACTAAAGTAGGTAGTTAGGCGTGTTGGGCTCTCAATTTATCAGGGGTTTACACCTACAGAAAAATCCGAATTGAATTATTCTAGTAATGAACGCGTTAGTTGACTTTTTTAACCAACGGATCCGGATGTGTATTAATTATTTCCTTTAGAATCAGACCAATATTTCATAGACATATTTGAGTCAATGAATAGTCTTAGTATTCAAATTTTTCAGATTAAAGATATGGAAGAATTGTAGTTATAGTTGTGAGTCTTTATTTGATTTATGAGACCATTATGGGGCCCGGGTATGTCCTTTTTTAAATGTATAAAACCAATCAATTTTGACTAGTACTTTAAGTGCAATTTCCGGATCACCCGAAGGGTAAATAAGTATAATTGTTGATATAAATTGTGGAAGGATAGAAATGTAATCCACTCTCAATTTTGAAAATAAAAAATAAAAATAATTTGGCTAGTTTTTGTGTGGAGTCGCCATATTGATAGATATACGCTTAAAATATATATTTTTTCTTATTAAAGTATGAAAATAAAAGCTTTAATTTAGCAGATTTCATTATTTATTAAATGTATCCCAATATTTAAATAAAAATAACTCCTGGGATCTTACTCTCTGACAATTTCCCGGGAAATGAGAGATCACCCTAATACACAGACACACCCTATTAAAAGAATTGAGATGAGAGAGAGAGACGTAACTAAATAAACAACCATTTTTGTCTTCATTTTTTTTTCTTTCTTTCTTTTCCACTTCTTTTATGTTGAATTATAAAGAAAATAAATAATATGTTGTTATTATTATTCAATTGTTGATTCTTCATTATAAATTCATAGTTTTTATAATATTTGATTTTAATACCCCTATATAGTGTAGATATTAGTGATGGGATGATTAGTCGGAATCGGTTTTTTTTTTAAATCAGCATCCAGAAAATAATGTTTAATTAGCGAGTTTGATTCTTATTTATTATTATTAACTATTTATTTATTACTTGTGGTAGTTTTAAAAAAAAAGAAGGAAAAAATAAAAAATAGGACCCTCCCCCAAATTTAGGATTTTTTTGCTTTTTACTAGAAAATTTAATATTTGAAATGCTTCTTCAAAAAGTGATATATTTGAAATTTAATTTTTCAATTTTTTTTTCCCAAAAAAGTTTATTTTTTTGTTAATAACTATGTATTTTTGAAATTTTATCCAAAAATGCGATATTTGAATTTATTTTGCAAAAATTCATATATTTGAATTTTTTTTTGCAACATTTCTGGATTTTTGAAATGTTTTTTTAAAAAATTTATTTTATGTAAATAGCTGTAGATTTTTGAATTTGTTTTCCAAAAAATTATTTTTTTTCTGAACAGCAGAGGATTTTTTTTTTATTAGTTGCGGATTTTTAAAAAAATTTAATATCTAATTGTATATTTGAATTTTTTTTAAATTTTTATTTGAAATTTAATTTTGTAATTTTTTTTCAAAATATTAATCTGTGGATTTTTCCCAAAAAATTCCAAAAACCAAAAAAATATATATTTAACTATGTATTTTGTATAATGGTATTTTTTAACTATCATTTAAAATATTAAAGAAATGGAATCGGCAAAGTGATTATTACTTCTTTTTTTTTAAATCGTTCCATAACTAATACATATTATATATGAATGTGGCTCGTCAAGAGAAAAGCAACACTATCAAATATTACACTTACAAAAAATTCGTCAATTTCTAAACAGTATTTTTATTTAGCCATTGGGTGTGCCGCAAATTGTACTTCAAGTATACGCCAACATTGATCGTCACTATACAAATATGATAAATTGATAGTCTTTGTTTGAAAGGGCCCATATTGGGACCAAAATAAGTATCTTAAATTAAATAAAGGTTCTAAACTATCTGCTACAATTATTGGGGTATCTTAACTCATCCCAGGAATTTGAATAATAAGCCTATAATTGATGCAAATATGTGTATGAACTTAAAGTAGTGTTCAAAGTTAATTGACACAATAAAAGAAATGAAATTGGTGGATTTTATATGAAAGGCCACATCGGGGCCTATCTCATTCTTTTAAATCAAATAAAGGTTCAAAAATATGACTAAAATTCTTGGATATCTAAACTCATAGCTAAAATTTGAAGTCAAAGCTTATAATTGACACAAATATTGGGATGTATATATTTATAAATCAAGTTACTTAATCAAGTTAGATTTTTTACCAGATTTGTTTTTCTATAATATGATATATTCTGTTCAAACTCATCATATCTATGTAAATTGATGAATTAAATTTGATGTTGGTTTTTTGTTCTTATTTTCAGGAACTTCTTGACAAGTCCTTGGATCCGGAATTACAACGTGAATGCCCCGACATCTCTTGGCACTTTATTGGAAACATTCAAAGCAAGAACGTCTCCAAGCTCCTCAAAGTATCCCATTTGTCCGTCATCCACACCATCGGCTCCCTCAAAATAGCTGAAAAGATCCAGAATGCCTGCCTTTCTCGCTCCCTCTCCTTTGATGTACTTGTACAAGTCAATACCTCAGGTGAGGAAGCAAAAGGAGGTGTACGCCCCGGGGAAGAGACCTCTGGCCTTGTGGGTTACATTCTAAATGAATGTCATAATCTGAGATTTGTTGGTCTCATGACCATTGGAGCTTATGACTCTAGTCTAGAGGCTGGAGTGGACAACCCGGATTTCATTGAACTGCGGAAGAGTCGTGTCTCTGTTGCCTCGACTTTTAATCTGACGGAGAATGATTTGAGGCTCTCTATGGGAATGTCGAGTGATTTGGAGAATGCCATTTGCCTCGGGAGCACGGATGTTCGTGTGGGGAGGCAGATATTTGGAGCTAGAGAATATGCGAAAAAGGACTGAGTTGTCCATGACATCCAGGGTCGGTTTTAACATCGGAAAAGTACTTTTTTTCTTTTCTTCACTTGTTTAAAGTGTAAAATGATGGGCCCTCTTCTGTTTTTCAAATGATCTTTTTTTGAATGAAATGTTTTATTTTATTTTTATTCTGACTTTTGTTAGATCAGCCTTCCATAGTCATTAGTATACAAATGCTTACCTTTGGATTGAAAGTTTCAACTCCCGATTGATTTTACCTCAACAAACATGAATAAATCCTGCATGACCCAAAATATACTTTCAATAAACCTTCATACTTAAATATATATACAAAAATATAATTTCATTCAACTCATCTTAAATACCTTTAAAAATATTAATTTTTTTGAGGTATTCTTTTATTAGCGTTAGGAAGTTTAGTATTAGTCTTACCTGGTCGATTAACTAATATTTTTTTTGTTGAGATTAAAAAGGAAGTAGATTTTCAAAGAAAAGGCCTATTTTGGACTAGTTTTTTTTTTTTTTTGTACTTACAAGTCATTTTCTCTGAATAGATACATAAATAATTAGAAAAAATTTAGAATCAATGGGAACATGTTCCTGCAAATAATAGTTTTTTATCTTCTTTTCATTTATTTAAATCTTTCAAGCCTAAAAAAAAAACACAAATTTCCCTTTATTAATAAGGTAATAATCATGTTTCTTGTGGTAAAAGCAATTTTGTCAAACCTATGACCAAAGAAATATTTAAATTTTGTTCACTAATGTCTATATTTCATTTGAGTAATTCTTTTAGAAAATAATATCTCCTTCCATTTATTTAAAAAAAAAAAGCTATGTGTATGAACTTTTTAATTATAAAATTATAACTTATGTATATTGCGCTTTAAAAAAACCCCGGGAATTTACCTACTTCTTGAAAAATCTAAGACCTACATATTACGGGGAAAAATTCGTTTCAGAGCCTCTTATTATTGTATTCAGATCATAGGAGTAAAGAATGGGGCAAATTAGTAGCATCGCACAGTTTCATGAGTAGTCTAAACAATCAGCCGGATAGATCCCATTTTATGGTGAGTGCGTGCAATTGACTTTTGAGTCCGTTAAAAGAACAAAGTCAACTTATATTTCATATTAAGTATGATCCCAACTTATACAGGATTTTATTTTGGGGAATGCTTTTTTGATCATCTTCTTCTTTAGAGTCATTTTGGGACTTTGAAAAACAAATTTCTGAGGTTTTTTACATAGAAAAACCAATGATTTTATATACGCCCTGTTGTGTAGCATGATTTGAAAGATTTATTTAAACTCTTTTGACTGAAGTAGCCTTGTAGGCCTATGAGTGATCCCGAAATGCCCAATTTTCTGTGGGTTTTTTTAACCTGCACTGTATATATTTACAAATTATATCCAGGAGGGGGCACCAATCAAGTATAAGCAAAGTGCCCACCTCCCCTAAAACCGACTCTGGGACATTATATTTGTTTTTGTAGTTTCTCATATGTTTGTTATTTGTCATTATGTATATATATTGGTATTATTGATATTGTTATTTGTCAATATGGTTGGTTTTTAAACAAAAAAAAAGGAAAATAAAAACTATGAAGAGATATACTTTTTGAAAGAGGATTAATCATTTTATTTTTTCATAAATAACTCATGTCCAGAATTATGTATATTGTACATACATACATAAATTTGTCGGTACTGGAGACAGAAGAAGAGTTCAAAACAATGAGGGTCTTCTTTTTCATAATCCGGAGCCATAGTCTTATTTATTTCTCTCTCTTTCTTCTTGAGAAGGGAAATCCTTTTTTTTTTTTTTTTTTTTTTGTACTTGATGGCTAATCTATGTTTATACATTTTTTTGTTTTATTTTGTCATTCCAAAAAACAAAACACAGAAATTTAGTTATCATATATTTAGGGTTGCATTAAATATGACCTAGAGCGCGTGCGATACTTTTTGTAATTTCAACCTGAACGGGATTTTTTATCATAATTATTTAATTCTTAAAGAGAGAAAGGTCAAGTATAAAGAAGTCCCTAGTGAGTGTGTACAAGTATAAGTCTTTGTTGGATTAGAATTGAGAGACGTCATCGGAGTAATTCGAACTTATATGGGATTTATATTTATTTCCTCCCACTCACAGCTACTTGCAGCTGATTTAATATAAGTGCCATGACAGTTTAGCTGTTCTCCTCTCAAACATTTTTCAGATTATCACGTTAATTTTCGGTTCCTTTTATTTTACGGTCATATTTTATACAACTCTATCTCACGATGGATCTTGTTATGTACTGTATATAAATACCATAAAGAAATAAAATTGTAGCACATTCGAAAGGGTTTCAATTGACAGTTTGTCACAGTGGATCCGTAATTATTACAAACTTTCTCAAAGATAAAACAAGAAATATTTACATATATCTCATAATCCTGGAAGAGAGGATAACTACGAATCATATTATACATTTGCTGCCTGGAGACTAGACTAAAGTTTAGTTGTTGTCTTATAAAGAGCAAAAAAAAGAGAGAGAGAAAAAAACAGTGCGCACTATACGCGGTACAAAAATAAATTATTTGTCAATTTTTTATAAAAAATAATTATTGTCAGGGAAAACTATTTCAATGCTTTAATAAATTGTTTATTGATTTAAAAAATATATTTTTTGGAAAAAATCAAAAGTCCACCGTTTTTCACAAAAAAAAATTCAAAAATTAAATTTTTTGGAGAAAAAATTCAAAAAACCATAGATTTTCATAAAAAAATTTCAAATATTATATTTTCTAGTAAAAGCCCATAGCCGATCCAGCCCACCCCTGCGGACGCCCTTGAAAAAAGATATAGATAGGAATTACCAAGATGTCCACCCTTAGGCTATAACTAGGGTTGTAAATCTTTGTCTTTCAAGTACTACTGATTAATTTGTACTTGAATGTTATCTCTTCAAGAATAATGATGAAAGCCTTGGAAAATAAAATGAATTGTCCAACGACATGTTGTTTTTGTTTACAATTATGTCATAAGCAGGTCTTCAAATTAATTTAAATTTTGTATTCATCATGTCTCATGAGTGAAATTGTATATTAGTTTTATATTTTTAGAAGAAAATATTCATTTTGATCTATTTTTACCCAAACATTCATGAAAGATACAAAATTAATCCGTATTTTAAAGAACATTAGAAGAAGACGTTCTAATTATATATTCATTTGTAGATTTCTTATAAGTGTTTGAGTCGTTGGGAATCATTTTTTGGTGATGCATCTAGTAGCTCAAAAATCCTTACAAAATGTATCTCCTAAGCATATGACAGGCTTAAGCCAGAGGTTGGAGGTTGGTAGCCCCATTTAAATTAGGAAATTTTTGCTTTTTTACTAGAAAATTGAATATTTGAAGTTTAATTTAATTTTGGATATTTTTAAGAAAAAAATTTAAATTTTTTGTTAATAACTCTTGATTTTTGAAATTTAACTTGTCACTTTTTTTTCGAAAGCATTAACTTTTTGTAAACAGCTCTGAATTTTTGAAATTTTTTTCTAAAAAGGAGTAATTTTTAGTAAATAGCTGTTGATTTTTCAAAAAAAAATTTAAATTTTTGACCTTTTTTCAAAAAACAATTCAAAAACTAAGCCCTTCTCAAAATATAATCCTGTGGACAGCCCTACAAGTGCACTGTTTTTATAAGTGGAGGGGTCAAAAACTAATTGTTTTTATCTGTTTGGTTGTGCCACCAAATAATAATAATTTTTGATAATTTAAAAAGATTCACCCTCTCCCCTAAAACCAAAGCATATCTTTTTTCTTTTAAAAAAAAATTCAAAATATGGGTACCCTAGGGGCATTAAATATACACACTCTCTCGACATCATCCCCACCGATTTTGATAATTTTTGGGTGAAGGTGTTTATTCCAAAAAAGGAACACCATGTCTGAAATTTTAGACTTATGCAAGCTTGAGGGCCTGTTTTGAAGTACCTCAATTTTTGACCTATTACAAATGACAAATTAAAGCAAAGATTTTTTTAAATCGTTTGAGTCTGAGCGGAGTTATGCTCTACTGAAGTTAGAGCATCCTTCGAAAAGGGCCGAATCGGGCCCTCACGCTCGCATAAGTCATAAAATTACGAGACATAGTTTTGTTTGGATAAACACCCTCTCCAAAAATTATCAAAATCGGTGATGACCACGTCCAAAAAATTCCAAAAAGTGTGTACACAAAGGGAGAAGCCCTGTTAGGCGGCCCCTGTGCAATTATATAAATATTAGTACTGAAACCCTGTCTAAAACCAAATTCCCCCCCCCCCATTCGCTCTTGAGTGATTTTTTCTATAACAATTTGGACTGATATTTCGGTCCAGATCGCAATTTTAAATTGAATCTTTCTCAAATAGTACACCGATTTTTTAAAGTCGGATTATAAAGATTCCGTTTTTGTCCAATGTAGGATTCATGAAAATTCATATGACGTTATTATAGGTCAATGTTCCAAACTTTGAAACAACACTGAGACCATGAACAATTCATCTATATAATCCCCCTAGACCAGTGGTTCTCAAACTTTATAGAGTATGTGTGCACTTACAATATGACAAAATACTTGCTGGTGCACTCTCTTCAAAATAGTAATTAAAAGTGTTCAATGACGTAATATATTAGATTTGCAGCCAATATATCTTCCCAGCTGTTCTTTAAGGTTGAGTCAGAGTGAGTTCCACACAGTAATAATCTGGAGTGGACAGCAAAGATATTTGTTGAGGAATGCTAATGAGATCACCTAAAAAAGCTCCACAGTTTAAGAACCCCTGGTCTAGATGATCTTTTTACTAAAGTTGACTAAATGTTCCCACTTGGCCCAGGGCAAAAAATCTTTCTGTATACATATTGCAAAGCTATTTACAATTTCTTTTAAAAAGTTTGTTCATTTGTTATATGTACAATAAAAGTTTGTAACCCGGTCTAGGATTCTCAGAGCAGAGCAGCCCATCACTAATATTATAATATAAATATATCAATCATAAAGACCAAAAAGGAAGGAGAAAGGGATTATTTTGACAAATTTTAAAATTTATAACAAGAACTCATCTTTAATTAATCAAGATTATTATTATTATTATTCTTGTTAGACTTGGAATTTGTAATAATATTATTTGTATCGAAATTTATTTTTTTTATTATTGCGAGTCTTATTTTCTCTCTCTCTCTCTCTCTTATTTATTATTAAGGATTGTATTATACTTACTATAAGTTGAAGCGGATTATCGGCAGATGCGTCTCCTACCGCGAAAAGGGAATAAAAAATCGTCAAACGGCGATGTTGTTGTTGTTGTTCTTATTTCTGTTTTATTTTGGCTGTTTTTCTTTTCTTTCAACTACTACAGAAAAAGTAGTAGAGAGAGATTCTCTAACTATGTATACGACGTTTCATTGCTGTTCTATACACTATGTGTACGTATATCCAATGTTGTTTGAAGAAGCGTTCTCCGCTCTTGTTCAATTATCTAATATCTCCTGAGCAAACATAAAAACAATCTTGAACGAACAAAATCCAATGCAAAACGGTTTAGTTATGATCAGAGGGGTATACATACATACTTTATAGACATATTTCAATCAATCAAAGGCTTTTATTGTAAATTTCTGGACTCATGTAGGATACCCCCAAATGCATCATAGAATAGTTTTAGAATCTACATGCAATCTCGCTCCGATTTGATCCTTTGGACATATTGGTAGTAATTTATCTATCGATTTCTCATTTGGGAATCATTGACTCACGTTTCATTCCTGTTTTGTTTACATATGCGAGTGACATAGCTTTTACAAAGTTTTTTTTTTTTTTTAAGTAGGGTTCTCCACACTTGAACAATCATATATTCATATAGTATTAGCTGAGTAAACATAAAAACAATCTTGAAAAAAATAAAAAATGTGTCCAATATATGGGCATATTTTGCTGCGTTGGAGGCTTTCTATTCAACTTTCTGGGCTAGTTGGAGATCCCCAGGAATATATACTATAGTTTAGAGCTTTCATTCTATTTAGGAGAGGTTATTTAGCTCCGATATAGCCTTTTGAATTTCTACTAATCCAAAGGATTAATACGAATAATCCTATTTGATATATTAAAAGGACAATAATTAATTATGAATCATTTCAAGAATATAAATGACTTAATTTGTATTTAAAATTATTTCTACCTTCCTTTTCTCTTGACCAACTGCAAACTATGCACAGTTTACAAATAATGTTAAATAGAAATTGTCTACAAATTATTTGTTGAAAGAATATCATATAATCTCGACTTTTTGTCGAAAAAAAAAATCATTTTCATCTTGCTTTTGTGTTGAGGAGTTTCCCCCAAAATAGCGTAAGGATTACACTTGTACTCTTAGACGAATTATTCTCCATGTATATGAACATATCATTCTTATTAACCCTTTGAGTGTGCCGCAAATTGACCTTGAACTACTAGGGAATATTGATGATGCATGCATTTGAAAGAGGCCCTATCGGGGGCACTATAAATTTATAGTTACAGTTATTAAGTATCTTAATTCATCCCAGAAATTTGAATAGTAAGTAATGACTTAAATTTCTCTATGAAATATTGGGCTATAAAAAGTAAACATATTTTTTCTCCTTTTCTTGTTTGTCTTTAAGATTGTTTTTGGATTGACGGACCAGATATACTAAGAAATGATAACACAGCGTTCCTGACAATACCTTCCCCTCTCCTCCTTATCACCAATGTCATAACCTTTAAAAAGCTATTGAATAATAGCTGAAAAGGCATAAAATCACTTCTGCTCCTAAGAGCAGCTTCTTTCAAGATCCTTCCTTCCTTCTTTTGCCTTGCATATACAACTTACAACTAAGGAATGATGATGGAACTAACGAAGAAGGAGATTAAGAGTCTGGGATTAGCTGTTTTTTTTTTTTTTTTTCTTTTCTTTTTCAAAATAAAAAGAAGAGTAAAAACATTGTAAAAATATAAAAAGTTTCATAAATCAAGATTAACCATTTATGTATTATGTTAGTTATAGTCTGTACATTTCTCTCCTTTTTCGATCGTCGTCTTCCTCCCCTTTGTGGTCCTAGTGGTCTGCTGGCTGCAGGGTTCGTAGTATGAATGGCTATTACATATATGTATAAGTAACACATTTCCTAAATGAAATTGGCACTCGGCCACTATTATTATAATATTTAAAAGAAATTCGCTAAAGTACGTCCAAATTGATTTTGAAAAAAAAAAAATCCACAACACCCTATTAAGCCATGGGCATATATGAGTCCCTTATAGGCTTACTATTCCCATTTCTGGGATGACTTCAGATACTTGTGAAGTGTAGCTATCGTCTACAACTTTTATTTGATTAATAAAACTTATATTGGCCCCGAGAGGGCTTCTTTCAAATTCATCAACTGTTTAAGGGAAATTTGCGGACCATCCAAACGGCTAATAAAAATATTATTATATTCCTATAAGAATATGTAAATCCACGCTCAACTATGAACAAACTTGTTTTAGCTTGCTTTTGTGTTGATAGTCGAATAAACTTGTCTCTTTAATTGTATTATTACAAATTATTTTGATTCCTGGATTTTTCTGATTACATTATAAAGTTGATTTCTAAATCAACTTTCTATAATCTTTGATGAGAAGAATCATCATATAAAATAGCTGCTATTATTTTGCTGATATGAGTGTCTCTAATGACCCCTAAAAAATCATATAATCCTTTCTAATGAATTAAAATTGCTAGAGAAGGAAAAAAATCCTTTCTTCTCAAGGCTATTTTATTGCTGAGCCGTTACATATGTGATGCATCAAGCAAGTGAGCATGTTTTTTTTCTCCATAAAATAAGTGTACAGAATCTAATTTCTATGTATAAATTATTTTGATAAATCATTCCTCAAATTGCACTTAAAGATCAATCAAATTATCAATCCGTAGATTCGGAACTAAATACAGTTTCATACATCATATGAAGGCCTCAAACGGATGCTAATGTTCTTAAGTATCTCAATCCATCCCAGAAATTATAATATAAAGTCCATAATAGACCTAAGTAAGTCAAATCAGTATAAAAAAAATAAGGGTGAGTCATTTTTCTTCAATATATATTTTGTGTTCTTGTCAAACCCCCATATGTAATATAGAAATAAAGGAAAAAATAATTCGCCAAGGATTAACGACTTATATATATATATATATGTACAAGTTGTAATTTCATATAAGTAAATTGTACAAGTTGGGATTTAATAATGAGCTATAAATATCAATAAAGTAATCAATTAATACTCGGGGATTAAAATGACTAATGTCCTGATTAAATAAAACGTTCAAATTGAAACAACATATTGATAGGTAGAAGTGTTTATTTATGCCAAGGAGGAGTAACGACTTATTTTTCATATTTATAAATATATATAATATTGAAATCGTGTCTTGTGGATCATGGATCCTTCCTTCACCCTCTCCCCACGCGCCAATTTATGTAGAAAGGTGCCTTTGATTGTAAATATGAGTAAAGTAAAATTACTTGAAGGCCCATATATGGAGTCATATCCCTAGAACCATTCAAAACAAATCTCTAGTCGTGAGCAACTTTGGATTAAGAACGTTAAGCATTGCAGAAAGATTAATCCCCTTTTTGTTTAATTTCTCCTTTTAACTTGGTCTCTTCTGAATTGGGGAAGAGAAGGGCACTGCGCTCCCATTACCTCAAATTAATCCTCTATTTATTTAGACAAATAGTAATTAATAATATTTGAATGAAGGTCGTCGATTCTAATAAGTATTAGTGACCTCAGATTGATATGATTTTTGGTGAGAGGAGGAGTTAGAGGTAGGGCTTCTATTGGTCGATGGTGAGGGAGCTGTCGGGAGATTTGCTGCTGTCTCCTCTCCTGCAAGACTCGAGGAAGGAAAAGCTGGCCTTAACTCCTCTTTCTGGCAGAATGGCTGCTCGCGCTCTGGAAGAGTTGTATCTGACGCAGAAAGAAGAAAAAGGAAAAAAGTTCTCCCTCTTTATTTCCTTCGTTCGTTCCTTCGCTCAAGGTTCGTCCCCTTCTCCTTCAAGTGACTAGAAGCAGAATCATTTCTTTAGTTTTTAATGGTGTTCTTTACGAACGAACCAAAGTAGACGAAGAACAAGAAACAGAGAGTAGAATCCAAGAGACGAGAAGGAGCTCCTCTTTAAACTTTAGAGAGAAGGAGTGTTTTGACTTTGTGTTTCCTCTGTCAAGGCGACTATTATCCCTACACCTTCCCGTAAAGGACCACCATCATCATCACATAAGGACTACAACAGAGAAGGCGAGAGAAATACGGAAACATTCAACTATATATATTAGTAGAATCCTCTCCAACAACGGACATTTCTATACGATTGACTATTTAGAAAGGTGAGTCCAGACTTTGTAGTATCTTCTTCTTCTTCTTCCTTGCCAGTCGTTCGTCGTATTTATCACATCATGTAATTGCAAAAGCAATGCTAGTCTTTCAAAACGCTTTCTTCAGTTAGTGTGTGTGTGTCTGTGTGTCTATTCGACTCTTGTGTAATTAATCAGTTGATCTACATACGCAAACAAATACCCTTTAAAAACCACCACAAAAGTTGTTAGCCCCTAAAACATAATTGACTATTCCTCTTGTGAATCCTTCTTGATTGTTTGAATGAATCAAGTCTTGATTGATTGAATGTTTCAACACTTTAAAAGGAAGAAGAATACGGAGCCTCGGGAGGAGGAGGAGGATGAGGCTCCAGGGAATCCGTATTCTCAATTGTTCGATCATCATCAACAACACCAACAGGAACAAATCGATAAGGTTGTACACTTATTTTATCAGAGGTATTAACACGGTGTTGGCTTGGAAAGGTATTTATGGTGAATCGATGCACGTTTCTAACTTCTCACTCTATGGGGATTGTAACTAACTCGGATCCTTTTATTACGTTTGTTCACATTATTTAGCAATTTTTATATGTACTTTTTGGGAAAGTATGCATTATTAGGCGGATTAAAAGCCAAGATGCGCTCTAGGCAGTGCATCAAATTGCAGTGTAAGGGACTCAAATTAAAGTATAGACTCTTGTGTCTATTATATATTGGGATCATTTTGTGAAATTTGAATGCGCTGTGCGTAATTTTGTTAATTAGTATTCCTAATCAATTTGTGTTTTCTTATATAGTAAAAAAATAATAATCAGATTGATAATTTGTAAAACCCCATTTTTTCTCATTTGTTTGTTCCTTTATAAATCATAATATATGAAAACTCCATTTATTTTCCGCCACAAAGATGAGATTATTTTTCATTACAAATCCCTTACAAATTATCGTTTCTTTGTTATTTAAAAGATAATACAAATTGAACTAGATGATTTAAAACTGCATTCATTGGAGGCTTTCATATTTAATTTTACGTCGTTAAAGTGCAATTTTATCGGCATTGATACTGTCATACGGAGTTGAAACACGGTTCAAGAGGGATTTTTATGTTTTTAGACTGATCTAAACGGATATTTTTTTTGGCTCAGAGCCTCTATTTGAAAACAAAAATATATTAAACTATTTTTTTTAATTGAAAAGAAAAAAAAGTCCTTTTATTAATTATCAAATTTCTTTTCTAAAAAAAACCGTCATTTAAAATAAAAAATACGATTTTTTTACCGAGTTTTACAACGAGACTGATAATATTTTTCCCTAAAAAAAAATCATTGGTATGTGACCCATCACGAGCAAATTTTACTCCAAGACCGAACTGAACTTTTAGTTTTTATCCCTACATAAATTAAAATCCTCTCAGCCCGGTCTAGAATTATTTAGAGACGGCAATCCAAACCTACATAACTTGTTCTCCAATGATTTTTCCGCCGCACAAATATTTAATAAATACGGTACGTCAATATAAAAGCCTTTCTGAACAAAAGTCAATAAAAGAAGAAAATGCCACAAGCACATTACTTTATAGAGTCATTTGAGTCAATTTTAGGCTTATTATTCAAATTTCGGGGATGATTCATAATACTAAAGAATTGAGGCTATAGTTTATAGCCTTTATTTGATTTAAAAAACGTATATCGGCCCCGATACGGACTTTTTAAATGCATCAAATCATTATAGTTATTAATTTTTATTGGGACAATCCATTTTGGGATGACCTTTAGGTGCAATTTGCAGCCTACCCCTGGGGTTATTACGAACAGTTGGTAATAGAAATTGACGATATTTAATTTTATGATATTTTAGCTTGCTTTCCTCTTGAGGGCCCCAAATATAAATGCAGATTTGTACAATTAATTCACATGAACTTACTGCTCAATTTGATCCTCTATAATTTATGGGTTTATTTGTTGATTTTATTTTGATGGTTTCTTTAAGGGAGGAGAATGGGGTGTGTGAGTGTGATTTGTTCTTTGATGGTTTGAAGGGAGGGTAAAAGAAGAAATAATAATATGGGATGGCACATTCCTTTAGCCCCTTAGAGCCCCATCTATCCATCACCATTAATATTTTTTTTTATCATCCCTGTCATCCGTGTTGAATCTGATGATGATTTTCAAATAATAAACAAACAATAAATTATCAATTACTCACTCTTCTCTTTGGGGCTAGCATGTCCCAACCTTTTGCCAGGATATTTCGATGGTTTTATATTAAAGCTATTTAAATTGACTGATTTCCTTAAAAGAATACATTTTTTAATGACCTTGATAGCCTTGCAGAGCTCACGAGAATGCATTCCCGGTTGACAAAGACGTCTCTGGTGGTTAGTTGGGGACTGTAAGAAATTTTGCTTTGACTAGACAATTTAATGCATGTATTTTTTGGAAAAAAATATATTTGAAATATAATTTTTGAAAGGATTTCACTTTTTGTAAACAGCTGATTATTTTTGAAATTTGTAAATTTAATATTTGAGGATAATTTTTTTGTGAAGAGTTGTGGATTTTTGAAATTTTTTCGAAAAATTTGATATGAGAAATTTTTTTTTACAAAATTTTTTCCAAAAATTTTAATGTTACACGTCAATCCACAATATATTGATTGCTCTTATTTAGTATCTCATATATTTTTTAAATTTTATACTTCTGAGGACCTTGAAAATTTCCCCATGTATAGCGCCCACCTTACCCCTTTTTATATTTTCGAAAAGGAAAGATCAAAGATCATCATATTTGGACATTCAACACAAAATTCGTATTCTTTGACAAATATTTGTCAAAGAATTACTTTTATAAAACTGTTATGTGTCCTGCAAATTCCACTTTAAGTACCTCAAATTGATCATCAGAATAAAAGAAGGATATATATTGATATATTTTATTTAAAAGACCATATATAAGTCTCATGAATCAGATAAAGTTTTTAAACCATAGCTAAAGCTTTTGGGTATCATGGCATCTCCCGAAAAAATTGAATAGTAAGCCTATAATTGACTCATAAAATATTGGGCTCTATGTACCAAATGTGGATTGATTCTTTTTCAGGATTGTTTTTGTATTCACAAAATGATGATGAATTTCCCCTAATAAACAAATTATAAACAATTACTCACTCCGGGGTTTGTTCCTCCCATCATACATAACTAGATAGGTGTTGAAGATATCACAAATCTCCTTTAACAACTACCTTAACTAGGGTCGGGGCCAATAAACGTATTATTCTTATTTAAGTGTTTGTCTAAGGGTATCATAAAAATTAAATAAATAGTATTATTAACAATAAATATATTAATGTGTTATGATATATTTATTAGTAATTGACCAGAAATTTAACGCCTACTTGACAGCCGCTAAAATAACAATAAAGAGCGGGGGGTTCACAGTTCTACATGGTGTGTACAACGCCGTAAATATTATACACCCACAATATGCACCACCTAATATTGTTGAGTATCTGTCCAAGATCCATTTTTTCCACGGACTGATGATTTTTTTCTTTAACAATTATGACCGATATTTCAATTGGAGACCGCTGCAATCTCAGACCATGGACTGAATTTTAATCCTTTTCAATTCATGGACGGATTTTGCCTGGGTCTACCTCTTGAAGCTCCGTGAACTGCTTTTGAAAGTGGAGGGGTCCTATAAATGAAATATTAAAAAAGATTCTTTTTTTTAAAACTACAATATGATATTTTACAATTCCTAACTTGTAAGCCCCTACTCTATGGACCAATTTTACTCCCATCTCCGTTATACAAGTGCTACACATATTAAACACTTCATATGACGTCATATTATTACGATATTTCTCCTTTTGAAAACTCAGTTGTCGACTTTTATAGGGCTCTGCTCCTTTTAAAGCTCTTTAAGCAATCTTTCTGATGTTTTTGCAGTCTGGAAACCATTATTTTATCTTGAAAACTTATTGATAGTTCAAGATTTGAACGAATTTCCCCTCATTTCATTTATGCGACTTGTATGTACACACTTTATATGAGGTCACAATTTGGAAAGTGACGTGACGTCATCAACAATGCATCTACACATTAATTCGGTTTTTCTTAGTTTGGCGAATCTAGATCTAATTTATAACAGTCTTGAACCGACCCCCCCACACTAGTAAATATGGATTCGTTTGTCTGATTTGAGAAATAATATTCAATGTTATGACTAGCAATCATGATTATTGATAAGGTTTGTTCGCATCAGTGAATGAATGAACTTAGAAGACGGCGAACGAACCCTTCTTCACGCTCTTTTATTTTCAAATGAATAGCTCCCCCCTCCCTTGGGAATCATTAGATGGATGAATAATAATTGACTTTGAACAATTCATCTTTGAGAATGGGATTTCTTTTGGGTACATTTTGTGTCATTTTGGAAATATTAAATTCCATACTCCATAGTTTTGAAGAGGGAAAATATTTCGAAAATGTAATCTAATCTGTATATTATTATTTTAAATTTCCGTCATTCTATGAATGAATCCTTGGATCCTCTATGAGAGTCCCTAACACATATGTGTCCCGTCAACACAAAATAAAGTTAGAATGATTTTGCACATAATTGAGAGTGGATTACATATTTTTCCACGAATTATAGTCAATTTCCATCTACAAACTATTCTTATTAAACGTTTGGTGCAAATTGTACTTAAAGTAGTAGTCAAAATTGATGGCCCCAAGAAAATAATAAGCAATTGATTTAGGGGGCATATTGGGGCTAATATAAGTCTTTTAAATCAAATAAAAGTTGTTAGCTAAAATCCATGGGTATCTTAACTCATCCCAGAACTTTGAACCATAAGCCTATAATTGACTCTAGTTGTGAAGTAAAGGTCTCATTTTCTTGATTTGTGTTCAAGATTGTTTTTATGTTGAGAGACTACAAATGGTTTTAAATTAATACACTTTTTACCGTCTACCTATAGTTTTGAGAGTACCTAGTTTTTATCTTCTTCTTCTTTAAAAATAAAGTATATATAAAATAAGGGATTTTTTGTATCGAATTTCTCAAAAAAATATATATAGGTATATATTTATTAAAAAGATGGAAAAATAAATGTGCCCAACGTGTTTTCATACAACAGACGCATACATTTACAGCTTAAGCTTCTTTACGGACTTTTGTTGTTGTTGTTGTTGGCTACACAGCCACATACATACATCAAGCCAGGTGTGTTTTTGTGCAATACATATTTAAAACGTTATCATCGTTTCATTTATATATGTACATATTAAGACGGGAAATAACCGTTAATTTGGATTCAATATTCATTTCTTTTTGACAACAAAATTACTTTGCTAATATTTTGATACATACATAATATATATGTAATATACCAAAGGAAAGATGCCTAACAAAGAGGTTAGTTACTTACTTCATAAGTTGCAACGTAATTCAAGGAGTCTTGTGAGTTTAGATTTAATATCTTTACTGCATCAAAGTGAATAATTGGCAATAAATCCTCATGAAACTCAATCAAATGCATTTAATAATAAAGCCAGACTTAAAATCTACATTCAATAACTAGTATATACCATTGATAAGCAGTATATATCGAATATAATCCAAGAAATAGGTATATACTGCAAATCCTTTGAAACCGGCTAAATTTGTACAATGATTTTTGTAAAAATTATTGCCGAGAAAAGTGGGGTAATTAGATTGAAATATCTTATTTAATATGGAAATAAGGTTAATTAACAATGTAGGATCTGGCATATAACTTAATAAAACTAGGCAATAGGAGAATATATTTTTGATAGATAGGACTTAAGGTTTTGAAGCCCTTTCATTTGTAGTCCCATTTTGATATTAATGAAAAAAAAAAGGTTTTTATTCTGATAAAACTTGGTTGTTTATATATTTCAATCAAAATGGCCGACATCAAGAAATGCTGACGTCACATGAAACCCCCTCTAAATGTACTTACTTTTCCCCATCATATTTGAAATACATTCTTTCAAGGAAGAAAACATAATACTTAGTACGTACAAATGTTGATGACGTGAATTCAGTTTCGTCACTTGGTGTATAGCTTTGCTCCGAGCCCCCAGCAATTAAGACCGTGTTTATACTCACAATAAAAGAATGAGAAATTGATGGAGTTTATGCATTTGAAAGAGCCCTATCGGAGCAGCCAATGCAAGGCTCTTGTATACAAATAAAATTGATTAAATATAGCTACGACTACAGAGTATCTTAGATCATCCCAGAATTTTGAATAATAGGCCTATAGAGTACTTAAATATGTCTATGAAATATTGATCTGAGTTTACTTCTTAATGAAGTAATTAAATAAATTGGAAATTTTCTCCTTTTCGGTATTTTCGTTCAAGACTGTTTTTATGATAATGCAGAGTATATAGCCTACCTTCTTAAAAAGCAGCGCCCTTTGATAATATATTTATGAATTATTTGAATAATTCATTGTGGTTTACCCCCCCTCTTATAATGTGTACTAACCAACCAACCAACCAACCTTCCTTGATGTAGTTTATTTCTCTCTTCTGAGTAGTTTTTATTTTTCTATCAAGTTGTCTTAAAAGTTGTGTTTGTATGTACGTGTACAATAATATTCATTCCTTTCTCTCTCTCTCTCTCTTCCTTTATACATATATATATATATATCTTTAATCCCTAAAAAGAAGTTTCTTTCTTTTTTCCTACTTCTCCCGTCTTCATCTTGTTGCTGGAAAATTGAAAATATATGTACATTGTACATATATACAACTGAAAATGGGCTTACGCTTGGATAGACCCTAAGAAAAAAACACATATATACATAGACTCCTCACATAGTTGAGGGTAACACATAAAAATAATAATAAAAGATAAGCCCCCCTCATTTTCAATGTATATGTTACGTATTTTCCCTGCCCAATTTTGACACTACCTAATAAAAAATCAGAGAGATTTGAAAGAGAGAACCAACCCACAGGAAAATCAGGAAATGAATATCATCATTGAACAAGGATCCTTCCTTCCTTTAATGCTGATTCCATTCATGCTGGACAATCCGAGACACAAATAAGTTCGTAATCGATCTTATTTGAAATTTGCACACGACGGGTTCTATACATGTATTCTCCATGATATCAAAATTCTAAGCATCCACCTATTGCATTCATTGTACAACAGACACCTATAGATTAATAGAAATACAAGGTTATGCCAGAACGTCTCTCCAACTGATGTTTGACCTCCATCACGCTTTTTAATAGTGACGTCATAGAGTACTACTCTTAGCAAGAGTAGGTATTTGTCACCTTTCTTAGACTGTTACTGTTAGAGCGACTATGACGTCAAAATCTGTCTGTCTACCCCAGCAGTAGTTACGGTACATCATATTGAAGCAAGTCCGATTATATGGCCTGGTATTTCTATTATCATTTCTTGTAACTCATCAATCCTACGGATAGGGTAGAAAATCAACACATTTTGGATACAGACACACAAAAAAAGGGTTCAGGATTTGAAAGTCATTAAATTTGTGTCGCCAACCTGATATATCGGTCCAGACCGGATTAAGTAAAAATTACTTTTGAGTGAACTGGGGCCAAATTCCTTCTGGAACCGAAACTTTAGAGTTCTGAACGAATATGAACTGCAGTTAATGACGTCAATTATGGTTTTATCAGAGTAAATACTGCAACTTTATTAGAGCAAGGCTAGGCAACAAGAAAATCGTAAGGGAAACACAAGGCATTTATTAAGTTACTCTATATCTCTTTTATTTTCTGGTGACGTCGTTGGGAATCTTTGTTTGTCTAAACTGTAAATCATGGCTACCTGACTTTGTTATAATAACATTGTTTATATGACTTGATAGGATCGGTTGTACAGTAGCTCATTTTGCAATGTGAAATTGATATTAGGCACTTAAAATATGATTCACAATTTTGAGACTGGTTAAATAATGGTCAACCGTCAGCATTTTTTAGCAAATATATGCTTCAAAGAGTCTTAATTTCCTCTTGTTTCGTCACATCTTTGCTCTATTTAGTTTTTTTTATTTCGTCAATAAAAGAAAATATGAATAAACATTGGAAAAATATGTGTCGTTACTTATTTTTAATCGTGATGCAAAAAAAAACCCCAAAAACATCTTTTGGTTAGTTATAGTTGACGAATTAACGGGGGAAAGGAATCAAATCTCACCATTTAGTATTTATTTATGATCATATGTCTCTAAATACCAATCACTTAATGAAGCATGGCATCTATTTGAACCATTGAAGAAAATAACTTCATTTACTCAATGTACGTCTATTCATTTCTATGTCTTTTGTATGCTTCCATATTGAATAATAGGCAGTCAGTCAGTCCACCATTATTTGTATATTCATGTATATACAAATTGAGTGATGGGAAATTAATTGGTTTTTTTTTTCTTCTTGCCTTTTTCTTTTCTTTTGGGGTTCATGTACAAAATAAAGGCATTCCAACACCACCACCACCAGCATGTCAAAGCAAATTCCTTTATTTTTGGCTTGTTTACTTTTTGGGGTATAATTTTCCCAAGACGTTTCTTTGGCTATGAATGAGTCAAAATAGATTTGGAGCTATTTTTGTGTGTGTGAGTGATTTTATGTTTATTTCTTTTCATCTTCTGTGAGGGTTGACTAAGAACCATAAAATGGTTTGTGATGGTCTTTCTCTTTCATTGTTATTATTATTGTTGTAAATTAAGATGGTCGCATAGTCAGTTAGTCCCCCCTTTCTCCTCCATCGCGTTCCTCTTATCTCTTCATACCAGTATCAATTATTTATATGTGTATGGTATATAGCAACCAAAAATAGTAATAGAAAGGGGGAATTAGAGTAGACCATTTTCATCATCATCATCACTATAATAATAACTGAAAGGCAAATTCTCTCTCTCTCTCTCCCAAAAAAAAATACATATAAAATAAAAAACCCACGACTTTCCTTCCTGGAATATAATATTATTTTATATACTCAAGTTTAATTGAATCAAAACATTTTTTTTTCTTTTTCTGTTTTTTTAATTAAAAACTTTTAGAGTTCCATTTCCATCCTTATATATTTTAGCAACAGTGTTTTTTTTAAAAAAAGAAGTATAGATGTGCTACTTCAGCATAAAAATAAACTGTGGGTTGGAAAAAGGATTTGACAAAGGAGAGAACATTTATTATTCAAAACATCTTTTATTACACATGATTTTTGTAATAATAATGCTGATTTATCACCAAAATACAAACTTAACCAAAATGAAGAAACATTCTTTTTTTACACCTTAATATTTTACAGTCATATTTCGATCAGTTATAGGCTCTCTATTCCAATTTATGGAATGTTTTGATATACTTAAGGATGTGTACTGTAGTTTAGATCGTTCATTTGATTTATAGGTCTTAAATTGTCTCCTATATGAACTTGATAGAATTTGAGGATAATTGTTCACACAAGAATATAAAAAATTGTAATTCCGATCCTATTTTGTAGGAAAAAATCAGTCTAGCTTGCTTTTGTATTGACGGCCACAATTACTGGCTCATTCTTTATTACAAATTCACTGTCTAAAGTCATAATTCAACTATTATTTTCAATAGAAAAATAGCCATATTTTAACTGTTGTTTTTGTTTTTTTGCAAAAAGTTCATATTACATTTCATTGTATAACCAGTCATTTCCTTTCATTTGTTCAAAAAATTTCAACTTCGATTAAATATGTTCCTTAGATCATGGATCCCCAAACCCCGGAGTCGTTGAGAAGGCTTGAATTTTCATTTATTTATTGATTATCAGTCGAAAGATATTTTATTCTTAAATTGGATTTCTGGTACAAATAACCAAAAGAGAAGCAAATGCAGCCGTTTCTATATATTTCATAAAATAAGATCCGTATTTCTGACGGTGTTTGAAACGGGGAGGAAATATACAAAATAAATGTTGGGGCTCCTAGGGGCAACAACCCTACATTCAGAGTTGTTTAATCACAATTATTTACACATTCATGTTTGCAAACTTTCGACTTAGAATCAAAAATTGTTTCAAAAACACATATATTATTATAATGATCAAATTCCTTTTTTTTCTAAATTTTTAACAAAATAAATTTTACATCATGACGCTAAATAAATCATTGGTTATAAAAATCTCCATTTATTACTACAGATATGCTTCTTAGATCAGGTGTATGTACTGGTATCACATATAAGAATATTGTTATATTAGTAAAAAAAAAAAAAAAAGTTAAATTATGGCCTATGACATTCCATGCTATCATTTTCATTAAGCATAATATGATAATGTCTCTTTCGTGTGTAGTTTTTATTTGATTTGATCTCATTCATATTATTATTGGAAAAGAGGGGAGGGGGGTTTTCTTTTTTTTTTCTCCTTTTCGTAACAATGTTACAAATGGTTCCAATGATGTCTTTCTTAAAAATATATAAGATAATAAAAGAATGTTCTTCTTTTCTTTCTTTTTTTCTCCCTTGTCTCTCTAAGAAAGTAGTAAATTATGACATTTTTCATAATGGCTACAACTCCCAAGAAAGAATTTCCATAAACCTATCCATTCGTGCACCTGTACAATGAAGATACTTACACATACAAATATTTTTTTATGAGGCATTGGGTGTGGAATTCCATTGCCGAGAAAAAGAAAAATTGATGGTTTTATTTATTTATCTTTTTACTCAGCCTTTAACCACTGCCAACACCTGTAATACAATTGATCATTGTAAGTATGGCTGTAAATATTAACCATTTTTTAGCGTGCAAGTTTGTGTTGTTTCGTGGGCATTTGGTTTGATTCCTTTTACTTGATGGAAAAGGCTTAATCTTGAGAGACAAATTTATTTTTGTACAACAAATTTGAGTTATCGAGGAGAAAGGATTCATCAAATGGATCCTGATTTACTCCTGTTAACAATATGACCGTGAAGATAAGGTGAACAATTTTTATGGAAAAAAAACAACATGATAAGGCTTTTATCTTGGATTTTTTACCTAATGTAATGACCAGAGAGACAGACTTTGTGTCGCACTCTGGTTAAGAAGTACATCAATCATAATAAATGTTAGAAAATCTAACTCTGAGTTCTCCATAGCTACAAAAATAAAGCAACATTTTTCTTTCTATCCCCACCTTTTTTCTGATTGCATCATATCCAAGCAAATATCGAAATTTCGAAGAATGTTCTCCAATACCGGTACGATGCGGATATTGAATATTTTGCCCAGTATATCAGCAGCCCACATCTCTTGCCTACTTATACAGTGTTTTTATCCTTTATAAACCTGCTATCATTATTCTTGAGGTGAGAACATGTACCACGTCGGACTCAAAAATTATATAAATTACCTGAATAACTTCTTTTTTTTTTTTAAACACCAAAACTACGCAGATTTACGTAAAATCAGAACTCAAATCCATCTTTACATTAAAAAAAAAAACAACCAAGAATTTAGTCCTGTTAGTCAATTTGCTGATCTTTGGCACGGGTCTATTTGATAAGGGGGAAGTAATGAATTGGACCGAAAATCTACAGTGTATAGTTCTGAAACGTAGAACCAAAACCTTATACAAACCACCCAGACAGCTCAATCTAAAATAAAGAAAAGGAAATCCACGATTTGTGTGTTGGAGATGGAATTCTACATTGCCTTTTTTCTCATTAAATAGCCACTACCAATAGCACAACCACCTGTAACCAAATGGATCATTATGAGACACACAAATATCCTAGTCATACCTTTATTTTTTTACAGAGTTGACAAGTTTTTTCAACTTTTTTTTGTGTTGTAGTGTTGTAGTATGACTATAGATCTATGCAGCTTGAGAAAGGCATTTCTTTCCTTTCTCTATGTGACATGAAACGACAGATTAGTAGTATTATAACTATTATTATTTTGAGGAAATATGTTTCCATGGCTGTAGATGCTTACCTACCTAATGTATGATGAGTGACTAAGGGAGACCCACCTGCAATCCTCGGTGTGATGGTGGTGGGACTAGTAGTCAGATGTAAATCCTTCCTATTCACTTTGGTCGCCTTCAAATATGTACATACAAATATATAAATCGTTGTACTTTTCTGCTTGAATGTACATTATATGTATTTTTGGATAATGGTTTTTATTTTTAGGATCCAGCTTCTTGGTGCAATTTGACATGTTTTATGTCTGTATGTGTGTACATATATCTTTTTACTTGTATTCTTCGTTTTTTGAGAGGGAATAAACGATGAGAGAGCCACTACGGAAATCCTTATCACATTATTTATATAATGTGATCCCTAGATGTCAAACTCATAATATTGCTCTATATAAGTAAAGAAAGAAAAATCCATTCAAACTCAATTTCTTTCATTTATAGCTAGAGTTGTTGTATAAGATATAGTCTTAGGCCGTGCGATATTTTAATCTGAAGGAGTTTTTCAAAAACTGTTATGATAACTCTCTCATTCTTGCATTAAAGATCGATCAATAAGCTAGGATAATGGATTAAGTCTTTAAATTCGTTCAAAATTTAATGTGGCCAAACTAAACCTTTAGACGATTATATTTGAAAGTTAAATTCAAAATCATCTAGCTTTTTTCTAAACATTTAGATAAGAAGAATCTCCTTAAAAATAGCTCAAAGCCTCAGCCATCATACCCTTTTATCGACTAATAATATTTTACAAATATAATGCTGCATAATGTCCCCATAAAAGTGAGATAGTTAGAAAAAGAAAAATCCCTTTTTCTCATTTTATTCTGCTTTTATGATCACACGACGCATATTCATCTTCAATTCATGAAGGAAAAAACTATCCACCACGGAAATGTGTCAAACCCCCTGTCAAACCAATAATGTTGCTTTTTAAAAGTAAAATAAAAAAATCAATTCTAACTCAATAATTTCCATTCATACATACATATAAATGTTCAATCCAATTCTTTTGTATTGGTATAGGGACACAGATATGAGAAGGAATCTTCCTTCCTTCTAAAAATAGGTAATTTGTCTTCATGCGTAGGGGCAACTTAATTGAAACTCACCCTACTTTTTTTTGTTTCTTTTGTTCCGGAAGGCGGAGGAGGAGATATCTTGGCACGCTTTTATCCAAGTAGTCAACTGATGAAATGATAAGAGATTAGTATTATTAAATATAACAAAACATGGATGAGTTTTGATAGCCATGGGTTTTGTTTCTTTCAACTGTTGATTGATAAGTGGGGGTTAGTATTAAACAACATCAAGGGAGGGAGCAGAAGGGCTTGCAACCCTCTATCTACTTAGATATATTTATGTATATTCTAACTTAGTATGTCTTATTGAGGAATAGAGATCTTTGGATAGTGTCGTTACACGTTAGGGATGATTTTGATGTGGAAATCTTGGGATTTTATAGATGCAACAATAATTGATTACTTTTGTTTGATTAGATATTAATTATCAATTATAAGCCCTTGAATCTTTTCATTGAGTCCTAATATTTGTTTTGGGATATTTTCAAGTCCATAGTGTTAAAGCTGTTGTTGAATTGAGTATAAAATAGCTTTGAGTAGCGAGTCTGTAATTGTGCGATCAAGTCGAGTAACAAGGCTTCAAAATATGGACTCATTTCACCCATGATCTGAAGCTACTCAACCCATAAAAAAGGTCTCCTTCTCAAATTTGAAGTATCTCTCCTTGGTTATAGGTACAACAAACCTGAGAGTCCCCAGTTGCGTATTACTGTTACGATTACCCACTACTACGAGAAAGGAATAATCACTTGACATTTCATTCCTTCCTTAAGCAGGAAATGGATACACGTTGTTTCCTGAGCCCCCCTCGTGTAACTCAAGACGACATCGACGATATGAGAATTGAAAAATGACACAGAAGTCCTATTTTCATTTATTATCAAATGTTTTTTATAAGTGTCACATTATAGGACTATTTATCATTTACATAAATAGCCAATCAAGTGTCTATTTATAAACACATCAACAGTTGAATGAATATATCAAACATCATCTTCACAATGGGATCGGAGGAGCAGCAAAATAACATGTCATCATCCCCCCACCCCCCAAAGCTTAGAAAAAGAAGAAATAATCATTCAATACACATTTACAGAGTGGCTCATGGTTGTTTAAACTATTGAAACTCAGAAACGGTACGGCTGACAAACTAACAGCGTTAGGAAAACTTTTCTTTCGCCTTTTGACATAGGGTTTTTATTTTATTTTAGAAAAGTTATATTTACGAAAATATCCTCTTCTACAAACTGTAAAATTTCAAAAAAAAAAAAAAAAAAATCTTCCAAATTTTGACAACATACTTTCATTTTTTGACTGTCTTTTAGTCAAATTTTAGAACAAAATCAAGTGTGTTTAATACCCTTCCATATCTTTAGCAAGGTATTTATAAAAAAAACTAATCTGCTTACAAATTAATTTCAACTAAAAAAACCCCCTAAGAATTGGATGTCTCGAAAAACATCCTTGAATTTTCCTCACTACTGGAGCAAAAAATTATTTCTCATATGATTTAAATGTTGTGGACTTTACTATGCAAGCCATTCTAGAGAAATATGTTGAAGAGACCTACAACAGCAGAGCAAGTCTTGATGCATTACATTCTTTGTGCAATCCCAATCGTTTCTGAGTTTTAATTCTTTTTAATCGTCCAAACTAGTATTGTTCCATATACCGGTTCCCCCGTGCACTATTGGGATGCTGACGCACTACTATACTAAATCGGTAACGGAACCCATACGTCTTAAAAATATACGGATAATCTAATAACTCAGTCAAAATTGGCCGGATGCACTTGTAAATGGATGGCAATATGCTTCATATTTGCACCTAAATATCGATAAATATGTTTGGTAGCGGAACATAACCGAAAATATTGCAACTGGTCCAGAGAAATATGAATCACACTGTATATATATAAATATATATATCGCACAAACCATTGTGTTGTACCCATTATTCTTTCTCAGTGGGCCACACTCATTTTTATTTATTTATTATCAAACTGGTAGCTAGCTAGCTAGCTAGCCAGCCTATTGAGGATGAATAACAATAATACACCTGATTCACTCTCTTTTTTCATCACAATACAGACATTGGGGACACACGTTTTTCCCTCCTACCTATCCACAGATTCACAGGGATTTCTACACACACACCTTTTCTTCTCGTCAAAAATTATTGACAGTTTATTTGCTGTTGATGGGTATTGAATATTCAGTTGAATTTGGTGATTTAAATCATCAACAAATAATAATTAGTTCTATTAATCCTTTATCGTGTTTTCGTCGTATGTTTTCCCGTATTTATTATTTTAAAAAAAGTGTTAAGTTAGTCTGACTATTTGTAATAGAAGAAAAAAGATACTAGTATTTGAACAATATGGAGTTAGATCAAGTAAGTAGTACTACGATTTATAATAGGATTACCTTTAGTAGAGATCTGTAATATCCAAGGAAAGGCATTCCAAGTTGAGGTCTGAGCCGTGACTATGATTTTTCTTGGAGATTTGTTATTGACTACCCTAACTCTTTTATTTAATTATTCTTGAACTTTTTGAATGAGCTTCTTAATTCTTTTTTGATGTGTATATATTTAACGTTCAAACAATCTTGAAAGCAAGGAAATAAATTTAAATTATAGATTTATATTCATATATCATTTGTGGGCCCAATCATCTTTTTAAATGGGTACATCCCCTTAAAATGGCCCCTTGTATTAATTAGTAGTGTGGTCACAATACCAATACTTTTGTAAAATGAGTATTTCGGTACTTTTCGATACTTATTCGACTAAAAGTATAAAACAAAATTCCATCAGATATTCGAGGACTTTATTTATAAAAGAAAAATTTTATTAAGATTTTTTTCCCCCAAAAAAATATATATACAAGACAATATTGTTTGTGTTAGGAGCATAAATTTGAGGGTTTTACAGCATTGATGTTGACATGTGGACTGTCAGACTGTTTCATGACTGACATGACGGACTGAATTAGACCGGTCTTGGAAGGGACTCTTTCAAGTTATGACAATCCTAATACGATAGTACCCTGGTACCTCTTTAGTCCCGGGTTACAGAAGAACACATCTAATTAGTTAGAAAAAGTAGTTGTTGTTGCGTTGCCTCTGAATTAGGTAATTAAGTGAACATAGTTTCATCATCTTGTTGAACTGTAGCAACAAAATAAAAAGATACATACCTATAAGAAAAAGACAAGCAAATATACATACAAAAAAATCATCTCTACTAATCTCCTTCTCTTGTTAGTACATACGTACATATATATTTTATGAACAATTAGTTAGGGATTACCTTCATTTTCCTTTGCTCCTCTTCCTTCTAAATAATACCTTGATAAATAACTATACATATATATAAGCAGGCAGTAGATATCATTAGGAGTCAGGAGAGATGCAAGGAGGGGGGGGGGTGAAAAGTACTCAGAGTAAGTACAGCAACTTCAAGTTGTTTTCCACATCAGGGGCGTTTACTAGCTTTCATCATTAGTCCCAAAAATTATAAGCACCGTAACATAAATGGGTTTATACGGGGTGAGGCCTAACTTTGAGTACCTAAAACAGCAGATAAGATGCTGTTTGCTGTTTTTGCGGCTAGCCAGAAGTGTTTACCCTGAGATTTAAAAAAAAGTGCATCGATCAACAAAGTATTTATTCCACAATCGTGTATAAGGCAGAGTGTCCTTGTTGCGATCCGTCCCGGACGAGACAGTTTATTGATTAAAAACGTCTTAAGCCGGAACAGGTCCTTTGTCTGGAGAGTTAGGAAGGAGCTGATACTGTCTGGAAGGGATTATGAATTAGAAGTAATGCGTGCTGATCACAAGATGAGGTCAAGACTGCTAAGTAATTTTTTTTTTTTGAATTTGTTGGACGCAGTGTTTCAACTCCAAAATCATTGGAGCTTAACCCCATGGAATTCTTTGTATGAGGCGGCACAGTTGAGTGACACACCAGCAGATCCTTCTGCAATAAAAAAAAAACAAAAACAAAGCTGATGTCCAGGATTCTCAAGTCCTTCAATATTTTCATCGACTCTAATTTGAGTATTTTGTTCGTGTCCAATTAGTTTTAAACTCATTTCAATTACATAATTATAATATAAAACCAATTGTTGGGCTTTGCTTCAGTTTCACCTAAATTAGCATCTGAGTGTGAGTGGAGTCTTTGATTGCGAGATTAAATCCATATAAGAATATGGACACAAGTTCAAGTCCCTACCTCTGGTAGTCTGTCAGTCAAGAGATGGATTTCACCATGACATAGTTTGTGGGAGGTTGTGTTTAATTCCATTAAAAGATTTCTATTTTGATCATGTTTGATTTTGTTGCATTGGGGTTTGAGACAACGTGGTGTTTGCAATAGATTAAGTCGATTTTCAAGATGCAAAAAGAGAAAATGTTTGTGCAAAATTAGGCAAATTTTAAAAATAAAAATAGATCAGAATCATCTTTTTTTATTTCAAAACCATAACTACTATAAGCCATTCTCAATTCTCAAAAAGTGGAGTAACCCCCCTAAAGTTATACTAATACACGAATACCCCCCCCCACGTTAACACTAGTAGCAAGTATTATTACAGAATGAACGTCAATCCATGGATTTTGGGGTTTTTCATAATAAAAAGGCCATTCATTCTGTATTGTATATGCATCCATTCAACTATTATGACATTTTTTTGACAGATTGGGTTGATGTTTGATATACAAACCTACAAACAATAAGTCAGTCGTCGTCTATATGCAGTTGCCAACTCCTCGCTACTAGCATACACGAACACCTTAACAAATCAACAACTTTTCTCAACAATAACAATACGATGTAAAAGAAAGAAAGAAAGAGAGAGAGAGAAAAAAAAGAGAAATGATTGACAGATTTATTTTTCATTTATGTATATATAAATATTTTTTTTTTTTTTTCATCAAGATTAAATTCTTTTTTCTTGTTTCGAAAAGCAAAAAAAAAAAAGAAGAAGAATCAAAACCAACACAGACACACCATATAAATATGTTGTGGTTTTGATGATAAGTGGTTGTTGGTCGTTCCTTGGTTGTTGATTATTGCTCTATACAAACGTATTATATATGTTGATATTATTGTAGAGAATTGCTCCAATATCGATTTTTTATTTCAGTTCCGTCTTAAATGATATTAGATAGACGGATTTGTACCGTATTTCGGTAGAGACTACTCCGATCTCTGACCCTACACTAAAATCTAAAATATAATTTACCCAACATATTAAACCTTCTATGTCATCATTGTAGACAATTTGGAACATACAATTGACGTCACCCACAATTTATCTATAGAATTGCAAATGAGACATAACATTACCAAATTACCTGTTACCTCTATGGTCGTATATCTTGATCAAAATATGAAAAAAGTTATTTATTTAGTCAATACATATGAATTAAAATAGAGCAGTTTTCGTTGTTATTGTGTATAAAACAATTTTGATAGACAGTTTTTCAACCTATAAACAATATTCGTAAAGTTATCTTCTGAAGCCACATTAAGGAGCAAAAAATAGAAGAAATTTCGAACATTTCTTTCCTAATAATTTTGAAAATTGATGCACGTTATACGCGGATCGTCAGAGTTACCTTACGTTATTCTCTTTTTTATACCCCTATAGTATGACTTTAGAAAAAAAACTTTACTCATACTTTTTATAGGTTAGTAAAAGTTCTATCAAAATGATTTGAATGCAACATACAGAATAATACTTTATTTGATCCATTTATGAACTTTTTAGTTTTTTGTTTTTTTTTCCAAACTTAGAACGAGATGTGTGACCAAAAGATAACATTAATTTGCATAGGTTAGTTTTTTACCAGACGACAACAACTCATCCGCACTAACCATAATTGAATTGAACAAAATTGAATAATCAACCGTCCTAACATAGAATGTTGTTTCAATTCTCCTTATCGTAACTCCAATCTCTAGTACATATATATTCAAATCAATTATAAATAAATAAATATAATAATAATTTGTCATATGGTATAAGATTCTTTTTTTTTCTTTTTTTTTTTGTCGTGCTTTGAGTGGAGTTGATGAAATGGAGATTAAAAAGAGAGAGAGAAAGAGACTCTTCTCCCCCTCTGGTACAACTATTATAACTCTCACGTTAAGAAGCTTTTTATTTTTGGACAGATGGTTCAGTTTTGTATGCTTCAATGCACCTATTAAAAATATTATTATTATATGTATGTTCTACTAATAACCTTACATATGTGGATCGTTAACATCAAAACAATCTTGAACATAAGCCAAGAAAAAAGGAGAAGATCCAAATATTCTCCTGTCACTACATTTATATTTGAGTCAATGATAGGCTCTTTATTCAAATAACTGGGATGAGTTACGGACCCCAAGTATTGTAGCTATGGCTAATAAGCTTTATTTCATTGAAGAGACTCATAGATTCCCCCATATATATACCCTTTCAAATTCCTCAATTGGCCATTATTTAAGTGTAATTTGCAGCACACCCAAAGGGCAGAATTTGACGAACAAACGTTGCAGGCTA
Organism: Lepeophtheirus salmonis; assembly: GCF_016086655.4. Lineage (NCBI taxonomy): Eukaryota > Metazoa > Arthropoda > Copepoda > Siphonostomatoida > Caligidae > Lepeophtheirus > Lepeophtheirus salmonis. The sequence goes on from NC_052140.2 coordinate 2,668,397, forward strand.
CAAATGTATTCCACACTTCATTTTGTGAAAAATAATTTTAGTTTTTTGTTTTTTGTTTACATGTATAGCTTATAGGCTTATCAACTATAGGCATTGTATTCAAATTATATCTATATTTTAAAGCCTCTATTTGATTTAAGCGAGCCTACTCATAATTTTGCTACATTTAACATTGGTCTAGTTTGCTTTTGTGTTGATGGGTCACTTATCATGTATTTGCCGCCTACAAAAATCAATGATTCTTTATCCCTAAATATTTTTACATTTGCAGATATCAAGGATGACTGCATATCCCAGTCCCTTTCACCATCAAAGTCTTGGAAGTCCACATTCATCTCCAATGTCGACGTATTTAAAAAATCCACCCAGTTATCAATTGAATGGTCTAAGTTTACATCCTGGATTTGAATCCTTACATTCACCTGGAGGATTATCCTACGGCGGAGGTATTAGTTATATATATTTTTCTTGTTATTTTATTTTTTGTATTTCATTGATTTTATTTTATTTTTTCGTGTTTGGTCCCCTTCAAATAATATCCTTCCTTTTTCCCTTTTCGAATATGTATAGGAAAGAAACAACGGAGGGAACGAACCACGTTTACCCGTCAGCAATTGGATATTCTAGAGTCTCTTTTCCACAAAAAACACGCTATCCGGATGTATTTATGAGAGAAGAAGTTGCTTTGAAAATAAGCTTACCCGAGTCAAGGGTTCAAGTAAGAGTTTGAATTTGCATTCCCCATGATGACGTAATACTATTAATTGTTTTTTCTATTTAGGTTTGGTTTAAGAATCGCCGTGCCAAATGCCGCCAACAAGCCTCTTCCTCCACGTCTTCTCACGAAGACGCCATCCTTCATTCCAATTCTAAAAAGTCCAAGAAAATGACGCCCAAAATAGAAAGAAATGCTGCAAGTCCCACAACCACCGTGCGGGATGAGAGTGTCTCGCCCATTTCATCCACGTCCCATTCCGTTCAGAGTCTAGGCCACCCACCCCCACCGCCATTGTTGGCCATGCCATCACACCAGCAGCAGTCAGAAACGTCCTCAACCACCCATATGGATTATGCCACCACCCCATCATCCTCTACGTCCTCCGATTTGAACGGAGCAGGGGATGCCTCCATCTCTTCAGAACAACAACAGCAAGTGCAACATGGCGGTAACTTCTCTGCAACCAACTTCTGGACGCCCATTTCATCAGAGGATGCCACAAATGATGAGAAAAAGACATTGATATCTTCAGCTGCTGCAGCCGCCGCCAATAGTGTTGTACATAACAACCCCTACGCTGCTGCCTATAACCCCTACTACCATCACCCACACCCACACCATCACCACCCCCACCATCCCCATCAATATCATACTGGACACGCCATGGAATCATATTTCGGATCCTCGCTTCAAAACAGTAGTACCAATCATTTGGCGCACGGAAATTATGCAGGAGCAGCGGCAGCCGCCGCTGCAGCCAATTCTTCAAGCCATTATCCTGTCTTTACAGGAAGACAACCCGGATTTGGAACGAGTTCACCTTCGACCCCCACAGGATCAGCAGCCACGGACTATGAGTCTTTTTGTCAGGAGCGATACCAAATTTTGTAGTGATTTTAATTTTTTGATTTGATTTGATGATGATTTTTTGATGATGCACTTACTTCATTTTTTTTTCCTTTTTTTTTTTTTTTTTTTTGAAAGGAAACACAAATTAGTTTATATCTCCCAGTTTTTCAAATACATAATATTTTATTTGCACATTGATTTTACAACCATACCATTGCCGGCTTTCTCTCTTCTTTGTCATTTAACTCACAGGTTTTTTCCACATTTTTTGAACTACAGAAAAAACTACTCCAAGACCCCTTAGAAAAAAGTAAAGGACCTGACCTTGGAGTACATAAGAGTAAAAAAATAAAAAAAAATGAAGGAGGATTATAATCATTTATGATTATTTAAGCTCAAGTATGCATTTATCAAGAAGATGAAAAAGGGTGAATCAATCAATTAATCAATCCTTTTCACCTTCTTCACCTTTTGCAAAAAATCACATTTTCTTATAAATTTTCTTTTTTCTATTTCCTGCACAAAAAGACGCTAAATATAAGTGAAATAATGATATTGATTGTGGAACACACATTTCATGACGATAAACACACCCTGTTTGTTTATTTTTGATGGTATTTGTTGCTTGGTTTTGTATTTATCCAAACGCACACAGGGTTTTTTCGTCTCTTACAATGACGTAGGGATAGGAATAGATTGTCCGCTTTGGAGAGTCATTAGAATAAATATTCCCATCTCTGCAGATATCCCTATAACGAATCCTGGATTTGAGGAGTTTGACAATCTTGTAGCTCAAAAAGACACAGCATACAACTATATAGTCAATAAATAAATTTAAAAAATGCGTATTTCTTACATTGTGGATTGATGTGGCGAGGATATTGCCTCATCAAAAAAGTGCTCAAACTACGTGTTTTTTTTTAAATGTTACAAAATTGGTTCTATGGAGAAAATCATTTGGTTTTTTTTTTTCAAGTATAAATCAATACGAATTTTCAGTCAAATGTCCAAACCAAAAGCTCAAAAATCTTTGATTTTGACCAATTTTCAAAAAACAAAGACATTTTTGCCCTAATCAAGTGACAAGGATTATAATTTCTGTCGTTGCATGAATCTGGAAGACGCTATAGGGATATAACCGCAATCACATATCTCATTAATTAATTATAATAATAATATCCACACAATACACACGAGTGCAAAAATAAAAAGTTATTTATATATTTTTATTAATTAATGATAATAATTATGGAAAAAAAAAATAGTCAAAAAAAAAAATCAATCTTTGTGGCATGGTTTTTGAGTGTATATTAATATTCTTCATTATATCTACAATATATTAAATGTCTTTTGTATATACAAATATACCTTTACATATATACCTATATTGATATTATATATTATAATGAAAAAGTGTTTATTGATTGTATTACCTTTATTTCATTCACCTTTTTATTTTTCTTTGCCGTTTTTCATATTTTTATATACATACACCATATTAAAATAATATATTTTTAAAAAACATTGCATACTCTGAGTAGAGGCTATCTACTTATTTATTTCGTCAGGGATATTGACCCTCTCTTAATTTCCTGGGGGTTTTGCCCACTTCAGAGACCTAAGGTTCCCTGCGTAGAGAGAGGTGACTAGTTATTTTATATGGTAGTTTGGCATTCTGAGGAAAATGTATTTTTGAATATCCAGCTCTGGTAGAATCATTCCTACTCGTTTTTCCTTTAATTGGTCAGGTGCAATGATTAAGTATAAGTAAACATGATAATACTACATACATTTACTCCATCTGATCTAGGAATCGGCTTTGAAGGAAGTCCATTTTTACAAACGTTAATCTAAATCCTGAGAATTAAAAATGACGTAACCTTGAGGATTTTTTGCAGAGGTAAAATTCTAAGTCCTCGTTGGACTCAAAGTAGAATTGGGGATGGATATAGGAGCCATTCTATCAAATGCCGTTGTTCATTTTCGGATCACAGCTGATCTCCTCTAAAAATTTCCTCAAATTGTCCATGTTCAATTTTGTTTTCTTTCTTTTTGAACATGCCCATTATAGACACGATTTTCATGACTATACATAATGTATATTTCCTTCTCTAGGAAGGACCGGGGCGCGAACCTACGCACATTGAGTTCGAGAGAATGATTTTTGCAACTCTTTTCTCTTTTCAAATCTTCACTCTACTACATTTAGTGTTGTGTCGGTTCATATTTAATCTGTTCAGTACCAGTCATATCGGTTCGTAGGACTATCAGTTTTCGAGACTCGTCCAGCAAATGTTTCCTAAAAATAACGATAGTTTATATAGCCAAAAAGGAGGATTAGTATATGTTTCTTGTTGGTGGTTTCGGTTTGGAAATCCTGGACTGGTGATTTTTGTTAGACCGAATTAGTTCGGCCCAACAACCCTATTAGTTGTATCATGCATATAGCATTTTTCTAAGGAAACATATGCTTTTATGATATTGGTGTGGGTAAAAACCCCAGATAAGTAATTACGTTAGTATAACTAACGAAAGGGTAAATGAAAAAACAAAAATTCTACCCTTGTCCCTTCTTCCACTAATGGGGGTTGAAGCCTTCCTACCCGAGGAACCGCCCGTCTTTTGCAAACAAAAAAACATCTATTTTTTCATGGGTGAATAAAAAAAGTTGTTCCGTGTTCAAAAACAACAGTAATTCAACAAAGACAAATACGGAGGGGGGAACAAATCTGAGTTAGGAATGAATTGACTTTGAATCAACATATTGTTCATATAAAAACTAGTTTTTTATGGTACTCAGTTTGATATATATTTTTAATCCTTTAGGGATCTCGAGTCGTCTGATAATATAAATTAAACAAACAATGGATTTTTGACACTTTTCACTGATTAGAAAAGGATATTAATTTGTATGAACATTGAACCTTTGATAAATAGTCAATTAATTTGTGAAATGTATTTGTAGTAAATGGTAAACCCTATGAATACATTGAGTTAGAGTTGTATAAAATATGATTTTGTGTTATTTATTTAGTTTGTCAATTTGAATAATGTATTTAAATCTCTACAGCTCTCATCATAATTATCGAAGAGAGAACATCTCAGTACAACGTAATCACTTGTGTGAGTGTGCTCGGGAATGATTGAGAGTGACGCTGAGGATTTTTTCTTGGGGAGTTATCCTTGTTAGACTAGGAGTAGAATTGAGGATCGACATAGGACCAATTGCTGTTTATACAGCGGCGTCCGTAGAATTATAATTTTGGGGGCTTAATGTTTTTAGAAAAAAAAAGGGTTCCACTGAGTGGCAATTTAAGTTTGGAGATAAAAAAAAGCTACACGGGGCTAAATCAGGTAAATATGGTGGTTGATCGATGGTATTTATTGGGTGTTTGGCATGGAATTAGCTCACAATCGTTGGTTTGTGCAAGGATGCGTTAAATGGTGTGTAAAATCCACGAGCTGTTCTTCCGTAATTCTGGCCATTTTTGACAAATTTTCTCACGCAAACGCTTTAGTGCACCCAAAAAGACCTCTTTATTCAACCGTTTGTCGGTTTGGAAGGAATTCATGATACACGAGACCGCAGCTATCAAAGAAAAAGATGAGCATCACCTTTACTTTTGAGTAACTGACTTCTTTGAACTACTTATATGCACGGGTTTTTGATAAAACGGATTTACCATAATCTTTTTCTAACACTTTCAACGCGTCAGCACAGAAAATTTCGTTACCACAAAATATCGCGGAGCAAGTCTACAGATTGCGCTCAAACTTGAAAGACAGTGCTGACAACCTAGAAAAAGACTCAGAATAGCATTGAGAATCGACATCATTGTGATTCTTGTCTATGACTTAAATATATACGGAGTGGAATTAGTGTTTAGTTCATATTAACTTGTAGTCAATCTAATGAAATGTCATGACAGCTGAATTACTCTACTCCAACATATTCTTCAAAATGTCAGGGTTGCCATGTTAATTTTTCATATTTCATAAAGGTGCAGGGCATATTTTGTGCAACTATAAGTATATGTATATCTGTTTCTTTCTTCTTCTTCAGAATGCATTTCATTTTTCTTCATTTTTTTGTGAGAACTGGGCAATGTCCTTTTATTTCCTTTCTTCATAATAAGAATAATCCAAGAAGTAACGTTTGAGCATTGAAGAAGAAAAAAAATACTAAACAACTAACTAACAGCGTAGCGCTGTGATCCCATGGAAAGAAACCAAAAGATTGATAGATAAAATATAATAGAAAAAGAAAATGCTTCTAGGACTAAGGCCCTTCTAAAATTCCAATGGGTATTAAATTCAAAAATGTCCTATAGTAACTAGACTGTACCTTTATGAAGACGTTAGTGTTCCTTTCTTGGGATTCTGAGAGATGTCTCCGGATTTTAAACCTATGAGAAATTCATGGAAAAATCCTGCATTGAATTATTTTATAGTTTTAACAAAAAGTTTTAATTGTTTTGTAAAAGAACAAAATATCAACCCCTTGTGTGCCCTTTACCTTATGCTGTTTAATAAGTGGCAATGGGACAATTCAAAAAAAAAAAAAAAAAATCCCGATGCTAATGCAATATTTTTAATAATAGTAATTTAAAAAAATACTATTTTCTTATAAATTTCTAACAAGTGCAATGGATAAAATAAATCGCCTTCCTTCTGAAATGCTTAAGAGTATTTATTAGCTATAGTTTGAAACCTTCATTTGATAAAAATGAAACTTGGTTTGTCTCCGATATGGTCTTTCAAATATAATCTACATTGTTCTATAATTGATCGAGAATTTCGCCGATCTTTAAATGCAATTTTCGGAGCCTACAAAGGATTCATTAAAATAATTAATTTATACAAATCTAAGATAATTAAATCATGTGCACGAATATGTCTTTTAATTATTTAAATGCATCCCGATAATTAAACATTTGGTCCTCGAGAAATGATGCTTTTCAAAAAAAAAACAAATATATATATATGAGTATTTTATGAGGCCAATTAGTAAAAAAAAAAAGCAAAGGTTTCCATCTGTTAAGTCCCCTTTCTGATATATAATATATATATATATCTAACCCCCTCTTCCCCCCCTCCCTCTTGTAAATCCATCGTAAACTTTATGAACAACGATAAACCGCCTACATAATATTTAGAAAGCTTATTAGATATTGCTATTATTATGAAGTTGTAACAATAAACCCTTATTCATATCAAAAAACATATTAATTATTATTATCTTTTAAAAAAGGAGGAGGTTATTTGAAACTTTATTCCGTTTTGTTTATAGGAACGACAGAGAGGCTCAAAGTACAATGATTCATCCCATGTATGCATTCATAAACATAAAATCCTGAGTCTCCCTGTAGAAATCATCAGCATCAAAAAGACAGTCGTCGATGTTCAGTTTGTTGTATTCGTACCCCCCTCCTGTGTTATGTGTTGTAAGGCTTCATCGAAAAGAGAGAAAATGGAATAAATTCATCTCAGGTTTCAGTCTTTACATACATAGATCATACCCTGGGACTCTCCTGAAATACAATTATATATTATATATTTACGTCCATTAGGGTGAGCCTGAATCCACCAAACAAGATGTACCTTTTAATAGTACTACTGTGTCTCCTAAATAACCCAACTGTGACATTTTATATAAATATGTGCTGCGTTAACACGCAAACAATCTGAAACAAAGATCAAGAAATGAAAAAAATCCCAATTTCCTTTCAATATTTCTTAGACATATTTGAATCAATAATAGGTTTATTATTCAAATTTCTGGGATGTGTTAAAATACTCAATAATTGTTTAATTTTGGCGATTACACTAAATGCGATTTGGCGTACAGTTAAAGGGTTAATAAGAATTATTGAGTAATAGAAATTGACGATATTTAATACTAAGATAAAACAATTTAGTTTACTTTTGTTATGAAACTCATATAATTTTATACTTAAGTTGAGCACAAATCCGATCCGATTTAGAAAAAAGTAAACTATAAAACTGATGGTAAAACCCATCCCTAAAATATGAAGGTAAAATGAAAAACAATTTATTATAAAATGATAGGAGAGAACGGCCAATAAAACAGTTTATAAATATGAACACTTATTGAAACTTCTGTCCATCTTTTAGTTCCAAAATTAGTTTTTTTGAGCAAATCACATTAATATTTTCTAACCCTTGTATCTCAATCTAAAAAAATATATTTATTATATCTATGATAGACACATTCAAAGCTCCAATAATGTGGTTTCTATAGTTTTTTGTTGCTTTTTCGTAAATATCTTTATGCTCAAGGTAAATATGAATTAGCTCCATACACACTAGGAAAAAAGCTTACCCCTCAAAATGTAAGAATTTGTTGGACACACACACCTCACCCTAATGTATGTATATATACAACAACAAAATAAAAAGATCAACGCGCATTTAAAAGGAAATAAAGAGAGAGAGAGAGAGAAAAAAATGTCTTACTATTCAGATGGGATATTCAATTTCTACAGACAACATAATTTTCTCTCTTGAAACATCATCTACATTTTAGTGTTGCCACGATACCAATATTTTCGTATCGGTTCCTGTGCCAACATAGGTATAAATACTTTTTCGACTAGACTATAATATGTACCGAGACACGGAACAACAACTACGTATATGGAGCTATATTAATGTAACAATGTTTGTTTGTCTGTCAATGACTCATTTTTGAGCGGTCGTTCAATATCTTGGAGCTGTGAGACTACTGTTAATGTGGTGTAGGCTCAGCATGTCATATTAAAAAAGAAAACGGGAGTGTCAATCTGTATATAAGGATTTAGTAGTAAGAAGTAATGTAAATTGTGTGTACTTTTTATTTGTCATTTTCTTTTACGTCTTGAGTAGTACATCTTCCTACTACATTCAATTATAGTCAAAACCTGATTCGTTTGTGCTCATAAATGACACAGTGTACCCCTGAGGATTTGTTGTGGAGTTACAATTCTATGTCCTTGTTGGACTCAGATTAGAATTGGAGATTAACATCGTAGTAATTCCACCAAATATCCTTGCTTATTTCCTTCTCTCCCTCCACCCTTACCACAGCTGATATGTGCTGATCTAATGAAACGTCATGACAGTTAAAACATTCAATAAATTGCCAATCTTTATTTTCGAATTCCTTTTCTTTTTTAAATGCCCAAAATACACACGATTTTCATCACTACTCTCATGGTAACATTGAGAGACGAATTATCAGCTGACTGAAATCCTTATGAGTGATAGTGCTCCTTGCTCGCTGATATGTTAGAAATTTCAAAATAGTGAGGAATAATCAATAAGAGCACTCAAATGACTACTACCCTTACTAACAAATACTTTTTTTCTAAATTTACACTCACTGCAATTTAGCAGTGATATTAACATCCCTATCTCCATATATTATTAAAGTTATCGACATTTAATATCCTCTGCGGACTCTCTCGCTATTATATAATGAATAAAATATAATTCTCCATAGTTCGAACTGCATCCAACTCAAAAATTTGTACTTGAATCCAACCCTACACCAAAATAAATTCTGATTTCCTTGTCATCATCAAATTGCGTGCAAAGCTTCCTTATTAGTACAATTGTATGACAAAGATGTCTTGTTAAATAACAAGGAGATCAAGTTTCCTCCCCCATTAGTTTTATAATAGTATCTAAAATGAAGTCAGTGAGGCTGTGTGAAAAGGAAAGGAAGTCCTTTTACATATTTTAACTATATGTATTGATATACCAGGGCGTCCATAGGGGGAGGGTTGGAGGGGCTGTAGCCCCCCTCAAATTAAGGAATTTGTGGTTCTTATACTAGAAAATTTAATATTTAATTTTCCAAAAAATTCAAATATTTCAAATTTACTTACAAATATTGTCTGTGAATAGCTTTGAATTTTTGAAATTTTTCTCAGATAAATTTAATATTTGAAATTTTTGAAAAAGAACTTTAAATATTAAATTTAATTTTAGAAAATTTTTTCCAAAAAATGTAATTTTTTAGAAATAGGTATCGATTTTTGAAATTTTTCTCAAATAAATTTAATTTTTAGAAATAGGTATCGATTTTTGAAATTTTTCTCAAATAAATTTAATATTTGAAATTTTTGAAACAGAATTTGAAATATTTAATTTAATTTTAGAAAAAATTTTGCAAAAAATTTAATTTTTTGGAAATAGGTATCGATTTTTGAAATTTTTCTCAAAATAAATTTAATATTTGAAATTTTTGAAAAAGAATTTGAAATATTAAATTTTATTTTAGAAAATTTTTTGCAAAAAATTTATTTATCAGAAAAATTCAATTTTTTAAATGGAAAAAAAAATTGTAATTTTTCCAAAAACAAAATTGAAAAACCAAACGCCCCCTCTACAAAATAATATAATCCTGCCAACGTTCATGTGTACTGAACAAGTCCATATCCTTGTTTATATTCATCAAGCGCATTTCACGTCCAGTGAAATAAAGGAAACAATATAGCTCAATGAACCACGCACTCGAAAGAAATCATTCATCTACTGAACTCAATTTGCGTAGGTTCGCACCCTGGTAATTTACACATAATGTATATGGACTTCAAAGAACATTCCTAGGTCAGATGCAGTAAATGTATGACTATAATGTTTACTTATACTTAATCTCCATGTAACCAAGGTTAAAAGATTATTTTTTAGATGTGAATATTTAATTATTTTTGTCGAAAAATGACCTTTGTATGCTATTGGGGAGCTTTTTAATAAACTGTGTCAATATGTCATTTAATTACGGTTTTTTGTTCGATCTCAATTTATATGCCTAAAAAGGTCTTTTTATAAAGGTTATTTTGTTTTGTTTTTCAACCCCAATTTAATATAAAAACATTTATTTCCAGGCATTACATAAATAATCCAATTTTTTCTTCTGTCATCTCATTATTTCTGACTTTTATAACCGTTGCCCTTCAAGTAGGACTTGCCTAGAAGGAAATGAATTTTTTAAATGATATTTAAGTAAGCAATTCACACATCTTCTCTCTTTATTTTTTTCAACCTGGCCCTGAAACCGGCACAGACCTTAACAAAGAACTTCTTGTACGTGTTGTACACTCCCTAAAAAATGGAATCCAGTAAGGAGTCAACAGTTTTATGTCCATTGAACTCTTTGTTCAAGACGCCCTACACAATTGCGGCGAGATATTTGACCACATTTCCCTTGCCCAAAATATAAAGGTCTTAAAAATCGTGGTTTCCCGTAATAATCAGACTACAATTACACGATTTGAACAATCCGCTCCAATTTAAGCTATCTATCATAATTACCCATGATGTTATTTGCCTCTTTGGCACGGAGGTAAACAATAATGGATTCACGACGATCGTGTTCTGAGAGCATCTCAAGGATGTTGTATTATTTCGTATACAGTTTTGTCAGCTAAATATCATGCGCACACTTTTATAAACATAGATTTAAGGGTAAACAAGATATTAAGGTCTACATACACTTCCTCAGGATTTTAAATGTATATTTAGCATCAAAAGGTGGTTCAAATAGGAGTTCAACAAACCCTTGGAGAGATGATTTGCTCATTATAATATTTATTCTAAAGAAGAAAAAGAAGGCGGCAAAGAGGTTGTACTTCTGAGTAACGAGGGAGGAAAAGGAATACGACTTAAGTAGTCATTAAATGCATTAAATTAAAAATAATTTATGTTAATTTAATTTCTAGTTGATTTGAATTATTTATGAATATAATTAAATCTATCTACTAATGTGTACCGTACATATAAACAAAAGAAGCTCTTGTCTCTTGTCATCCTTAAGAGGATGCATGCAGTTCTAAACAGAAAATGAGGGTTGGGATGAGGCATGGAAGTCTAAATACATGGAGTAATCATGTATCCAGCTTAGCGTGGTCTTCTTCCAATCCTCTCTTGAAGGAATAGAGTAATAAATGACTAACTTTTTTCTTCCAACCAATCACGCTTTTGGTATTCCCCTCATGTGGGAATATAAATTCTGTCTGATTGTTTTAGGTCTTTAGAATTCCATGAAGGGAGAACATCAATAATCATATGTTTTTAGTTTGCGCATCCACAATTGAGATGCAAAGGAACTTTTTTTACTCAAGTAATGAGTTTGCATTATAATTTAAAGCAACGCCATCTTGGAGGCTCAATGATTTTGGTAAAGCTACCACATAAAACGGACAGATTTTCAATAAATATTGATGATACTTTATCAAACGGCTTTAAGTATAAAAAAGTCTGAAATCTTCAATGAATACTACTTGATGTTAATGATAAATACTAATATTTGAATATTATGTAGTCTAAATCTCAGTGAAATGTCTGAATTTGTCCAAAAAAAAATTTTTTGTTTGTTTTGTTTTTGTTGGATTGATTATGGACGAGAAAAGTATGATAATTCGAGTAAAATATCTCATTCTTTCTCTTTTAATTATTAATTTATTGTCTACACTATGGAAATAAGATTGAACAACGATGTCATAATATATATTTATAATACATTTTAGGGTTGGATATATAATAAATCTTTGTTAGGTTCAAGCCCTGATATTTTTTGGTCCCAAAAAACCCTGTGGACGCTCCTGAATCCCTACAAAGCATTAGATAATCACAATTAATTTTGTTGCTGATCAATTAGGGAGGATTCAAATAGAAACATTAGATAAAATATCTTATTCTTTCCACTTTAATCACCTACAAAATTGAAATACGGTTGTATATGGATTTAATTACAGTTAAGTTCTAGTTTAAAATAAAACAAGGCGTTGGAGGAATTTATCTTTGATAGAGAGTAGGATTTGAGTACTATTATTTGTTGGTCCTCTAGGAGTGGCAAATACTCATCAATTATCCTTAGTATGAATATAAAAAAAAGAGTATTTATTGTTATAAAAATAGGGCGTTTAGTAACCCCAAAGATGGCAATATCAACAAAGTTGACGTCAAATCAAAACGACCTATATACGAGCAATATATGACCTTTCTTTAAGAAAAAAATCATGAAGGAATGTCCTTTACTACAAAAGGACATTCAAAATAAATGTCTTTTCTAAAATAAAATGATAATATTGATACAATTTTATTCGGGGGAAAAATTGTGTAGCCCCTCCAAAAAACTATTTTCTCCTACGCCTATGGTAAAAGGTATTCATTTTGTTTTTGAAGCTACATACATACATATTATATTGGGTCAAGATCTTCTTTTTTTTTCTCTCTTCCTCTCCTTACAGTTGAGGATTAAGTTCCCCATGTTCTTATTTTTCTTTGAGCTGTCCTTTGATCCACTAAAAGTACCTTTTTTTCCACAACGTCTATAAGGTACTGAATACTTTTATATTGTACATGGAATTATAATGTTTGAAAGCGACATCTGGTGGGAATAGGCATATTTATCTAATACATATATTTGTTGCTTACAACAATGGTCTCCAAGTCCCGGGTCTGCGGAGGAATCAGACCTGGGCCACACAAGAATTAATTAGTCGTTTCGTTTTTAGGTATTATATAAGTCTTGGACCACATCATTTACAGTTGGAAGGCAAATTACAAAAGATAATATAAGTATATTCTACGAGGTAGTCGTTAATTATTTATGCCATGATAATTTTTAATTGACTCGTCGGATTTATAGGCGAAGAAGCCACAATGCCAACTACATGTTCTCCGGGCTCTTTTGTTGTTTTCACTGATACCTGATTGCATTAGAGTTATGAACAGTTTTTGATGATACATTGTTGATAAGATGTGAGGCTTCTTTCTTTTCCAAGAAGTTTTTGCAGAGCTTAGATGTATATTTTGGGTGCTTCATCCTTGTTGAAAAACAAACTTCCTTCCAATTAATCTCTGTTCAGAAGGAATGGCTCGGGCCTTCAGGATGGAATTGACTACCAATCTCTCATACTTGCCAGAGAGACACATTAATTTTGAAATAAAGCCTCGCTAAAACAGCTGGATTTTTAGAGAAACATAATTTAAAAATATTTTATGGATCTATTTCTTTCATACTAATGATTCATCAGGTGAAAAAACAGTGATGAAAATGACACGAAAAAATGGGGGTTTTTTTCCCCCAAACTCTGTCTTGCCAGTGTATATAGATAGGGGACTCACAAATCTTTCCCCTGAAACATAATTGTGATCCGTCAACACAAAAGCGAACCAGCATGGTTTTCTCAAAAATGAGCCAGGCTCCCTAATGCCCCTATTTGGCACTTTACTGTTAGTTTGTATTAGGTATAATTGTCCAAGTTCTATAGCAAGAGTCTGCGTACGTGGGAAGGGAATCAAGAATTTGTATAGGGTGAACACAGAAGATAACGAAATTGGAATGTCTTGTTTTGTACACTTGAGTTTTGTGTAGCAATCCTAGGCACTAATCAGATTATCATCATCATCGACCATCTTTTTAGTATTTGTACTCTTATTGTTATTGTTGAAGGAAATGTTTGACTTTTAACCAATAAGTCAAAAAAGAATTTCTTTCCCTCTCTGTATAGGTTGTATTTGTAATATGTTTTAATCCATTTATATTTTATCATTCCTTCACAAAAAAAAAAACACAACAACATAGTTGAAATTCCATCGTTATATATGTATTCGTGTTGGGTTGGGTTCTGAAAATCCTGGACCGGTCTGACAACGTTACGATTCTTAGTCCGTATTTTCACATATGTTTAGACTGGACCAGACTCCAATATAAATTATGTCTAAAGCAGTGTACAGCTTTTTTAGGTGCGCATTCCTTAAGCATCCATTCTGCCCAGTCCTGATATAAAAGGCCAGCAATTAGGCTATATTTTGGAGTGGGCTCTGATTCACACTTAAAGACCTAATAACCAATGACTTCATCTAATGTATTGCCAAATTGCTAACATATCAGTCCTTTTTTGCATAGAGTACGCCAGCGAGTATTTATAATATTACCAGCGGTGCTGGAATCCTAGGCACCAAGGGGGCCATAGCCCTCTCCAACATTTGCAGAATATCACAATTTAAAAAAAAATGGTATTTCGTCTCGTCGAAAAATGAATATTTTGTCAATTTTGGCTGTTTTAAAAGTAAACAAAAAAGTTCAGACAATTTTTTGTTTTTTCTAAAAAGCCTCCTTCCTCAAAAAAAAAAAATCCTACTGACGGCTTCGATGACGTCAACATTACATAATTTGCCTCCCCTTCCTATTGGGAATTAAGTTCCGACTCAGGAATTTTTTGTGAAGAGCTGTGAATTAATTAATTTTTAGAAAATAGCACTTGTTTTTTTTTTAATAGCGGTAAACTTTTGGGGGAAAAAATAATATATATTTTTTCCCCCCAAAATCCCCCCTAAAATAGAATCCTTTGGACTTATAGCAAAACCGTATTTATAACTCTTATTCAAAATATTAGAGAATTTGGAATTTTTAGCAGACTGGGATTGAAACCGTTCCATCACTACTAGTCAATGACAGGAAATTTTCCCCCTGACAATTACCCGCCCACGGCTTAAAACCATTTTCATAGTTTTTCAAAAAAGAAGAATTTAAATAGTATTTACTGAAGGGATCAAGTTTGTTTTAATGTTGACACACAAGATATGTAATCTAGACGGCCAGAGATGATGACGTTATGATGATTAGTGGTTCTTACATACATACAATTAATTAGAAATAAAAAATACGTACATAGAGGGGGGTTATAACAAATTATTTCTAATAATAAATAATAATAGTAATTATTAGTAGTATTATAATACGAAATGAAAACTTTTTCTTTGAAAAAATTTATTAATTAAGAAAAAGGAAAAATAAAAAAAATACATAATCCTCTTATGTTAGAAACAGAGAGAGAGAGAGAGAAAATAAGATAGAAAGAGAAAAAGAGACATCATTTTTTAACAAATTAATAAGAATTATATGTTATTACTACTCTCTTGCTCCATCCTTTGGAGAATCATATTTTATATGTACATATTTGAGATCCGTCAACATACAAACAACCTGGGATGATTTTTCCACAAATACCAAATATTGATTCATATATGTATATATTACTAAATCATACAGCAATCAGGGATGCCACCACAAATATATTTATTGATCAGCTATAGTACAAAATAAAATAGATTATATGTGACCTGTCAATACAAAAGCAAGCTAGAAAAAAATTGACTGTGGATTATATGTGAGATCTTATACAGATATTTGTTCATTTCTATCAACAAATTAATATTATTCGCCCTTGTGGTACGTCGCAAATTGCACGTAAATACGCCAAAATGGATCGTATAAATAAAATAATGATATTTTATTTCATGTTATGGTTGAAAGGTGTCATATCGTGGCTATTATATGGCTCTTAAATCAAATAAAGACTCGAAATTTGGGGTGTGCAACCCGTTGTCCACGATCTGCATTGTGGCCCACAACTCAGTCTCACTTCAAGTAGGGTTTTTTTATGGCAAAATTGTCACACTATCATCAAAACGCGTAGAACGCGATTAAAACATACATACGTTAGCAATATTTGACGTCTTCTCCTATTTTTTGAGACTCTAATAGTATAGACGTCCGTGTGGATGGGCTGGAGGGCCTGTAGGTCTTTTTGAATAATTATAAAAAAACAGAGAACTTTTTTTTTTTTTCAAAAAATTCAAAAAAACAAACTAAAACAATATATATATGAAACGGGTTTTGAGATGGACATTTTTTTGAAGCAGTTGGTCCTTCAAAAGTTATATTTGGCCTTATTTTATATATGGCCCAAATTTGAATATGTATTTTATAGTTTTGCTCTATGGAGTCATTTTTCATTTTTATATAGGTTCTGTGGCCCATTAAAATATTTCATGAGGCAATGCAGCCCATTATATGCAAAGGTTGGACATATTTACTCTAAACTAACCCTATAGTACTTGGGCATCCAAACCCTTCCCAAAAAAATTGAAAAATAAGCCTATAAAGAATAAATGAATAAATATGATAAAGTGGTTTTCTTTTTTTGTAATCAAGATTGTTTTGATGTTGAACACCCATTTATTTGAGCAAAGGCTCATATATCAAATGAAAGCTAAATAGTCAATAAAAAGTAAAATAATAAATTGGTAATGAAGCCTTTTTTTTTAATTAAGATTACTTTTATGTTGACGATCCTCTATCTCTCTCCTTCCCTACCTCCTCCCTTTAAGCTATGTCAATGAAATACTGCGAGTCCAGATGTAAAAAATTCTTTTCTACTTACTCTAAATACAACTACTAATACCTTGTGACGTTATTAGTAAGTTTATGATGATTAAAATAATGCATTATTTCGGGAAAAAGTGGGCGGATCTTCGCATTCGTTCATTGTATTCCGCCGTCAGAAGAGGGAGGAGCCTATTTCACCCTCTCTCTCTCTCTCTCTTGCTCCTTCACAGAGGAGATTCATCCATGTAATGTAACTACTAACTAACTAAGTATGTAAAGTGAAAGCTGCTCTCTGCTACCTCCGACGACGTTTTTTTATTGTGTACCTTTTTCTATGTATTTATTGCTAGTCTCGTTAGTAAGTTGTTGATGGATGGAATATCATCAGAGGAAGAGCAGGAGCAGCCATTACTACTACTACAACAACTACAACAACAACAACGACTACTACTACTACCACGACAACGACGACGGAAAGAGAGAAAAAAGAAGAAGAGAAAGAAAAGGAGAAAAAAAGGAGAACGAAAGAAGAAGGGAAGGGAAGAAGAAAAGTGATTGTATTTGCAATATAATAGTCAATTACATCATTACGTTGATTAACAATATTCCTATCCATATAATATTATAAAGAAGGCAAAGTGACTCTGTGTCTCATATATATATATATATATATTAATAATGTGAGGTTGCGTGAATGCAAGTCTAAAAAGAAAATAAGTGACAAATTATTTATTTCATTATAAATCCAACCAAAGGATTGATGTCCCTCTGCCATGGATGATAGCAACCAACTACTCCTATCCTCATTACAAAGTGCTCCTCAGGTCAGTTCCCAATTTCCTACATTGATTGCTAATTAATTTGTATCCGCATTTGAACAAAATTCTCTATTATTTCTTTGGCGCCTAGTCTTTAACAAATTCTTTTATGTGTTTTAATCTTTTCTGGATCTATTTATTCACTCATCGTCACATCATATACAATGATATCTACCCTTCTACTCTACCCCTCAATACCTCCATTTTCGTCATTATTTGTATATATACAATTGTATGATATGGAGAATAGACAATCTCTCTTTCTCTCTATGAATAGATGGAAAATAAAGATTATCCCCTTTTATTTTTGAGCTGAAATTAATCTTACAAATTTCATAATCCCCTTCACAGCTCAAACGACGAACTCAATTAATTTTATATTGTTATTTTCTCATTTGAAATATATGAGGAATACTCAAATAATATTTATTCATTTAACTCTCCAAAATATTTAATATTTATCACATTATTGAGTACTACTACATTTGTCTTAATAATATTCGATATATGAGCTGCATTAACATAAAAACAATCCTGATCAAAAATCAAGAAATTGAGAAAATTCAAATTTTACTTCATAGGCATATTTGAGTCACTTATAGGCTTACTATTCAAATAACTGGGATATGTTGACATGCACAAGAATTTAAGCTATAGTTTAGTACCTTTATTTGATTTTATCTACATCATTTGGCCCCGACTCAGCCTCTTTCAAATCCATAAAACGGTCAATTTTGTTGTCTACTTTAAGTGGAATTTGTGGCAAAACAAAAGAGTTAGTAAGAATTATTTGTTGATAGAAATTGATGGAACCAAAATCATTTAAGATTGCTTTTGTGTTGACAGGATACATATATTGAAATGAAGTGTTTGAAATTCAAGTATCTACCCTATTTTATGGTAGGAACAAACATCAAATAAGTTATAATTCATCCCCTTTTCGGCCTTCCTTAAATTTGGGGGCCTAGGACGGGTTATTACACTTAACCAAAGGATTCCTTTGTTTTATAAACTTAAATGAATAGTGTGGTTAATCCAAAGATATGAATTAATAAAATATTGATTGATCCACACATTTAAGGGTCCATTTGCGCACCATTAAATTAGCAATTCAAATTAAAGTTTGGACTCTAATCACTATTCTATAGAACAAGAGCCTTTGATGAAATTCCATTTTTTTGTATATGAAGATTCCTCTTGTTGCCAATTTTGTATAAAGTAAAAAAAAAACACAGTTTAACATAAAAATCCCAATAATTAATAGGATTTAAGGAAATATTTATTTATCGTCGCAATTAGGGTTCATTTGAGTATCAAATTATTAAGGAAAGGATTCAAATTAAACTATATATGTATTCGAATAAAGAAGTTGTTTTTGAAATAGCATTTATTCGAGGCAATTTTTGTATTTCAATATATATACATTGTTTTATTTATATAACGTAAATTCCCAATACTTAATGCTATAAATATTGATTAATCGTCACATTTAAAGACAATTTCTGCCCCTAGTAATTTATCCAATGAGTAAGTCAATAATTCAAACTAAAATATATGCTCATATTTCTGAAATGACATGATTTTTTTTTTAAATTCCATTGCTTATGGCTGAACTTACAACATTAATTTTGTTTGGTCGTTTAATGAAGGTCAGAAAATGTGTAATAATAAAAACTATTTCTTCTTCTTTATCCTGTATGATTTATTTGTTTAGCTATAAACTGGCTCCTAAGATTTTTATCACTGCAGAGCGCCTTACACTTTTGGAAATGTCTATGTACTATTAATTATTCACGTAATATTTATCAGAGGCTCCTTGGTTGATAACCACCCCTGAATTATAAACACAGTTAGTACATAATTCTACTCGAGAGTTTCTCTAAAGGTAATACTTGAGGAATATATATATAATAATACATTGTAGGTAGTAGACAATAAAGCCATATAAAAACTGATTGGCTTCTTATCGATCAAGTGGTTGCAGGTAGAGTCAGGAGCAGGGATTGAAATTAGAGGAGAGGAATTAGTTATTTAAGAACTGGAAAACAAAACAAAACAGAAATTAGTAATATACAAACATATTATATGTTAAATAATAAAATTCTCGCTAAATTTAACTCAAGTAATTTTTGATTGTCATGATTTTTTTTTCTACTTTTTTATACGTCATAGATAATTTATCGTGGAGATGTAAATCTCCACGATAAATTGATTTTATTGTTATTTGTTATATTGTTGTGATCAGGAGATTTATATCTTAATGAAGCTGACCTTAGATGATATAATGTATATAAAAAGGAAGGCTTTGATTCTCTTATTGTATATACGGAATATATATTAGTGTTGAGACAATGTCCGAGATCGAGCTTTTTATGAATTCGGTCCTATGGTTTTTTTTGTTGACCCTTCAAGAACCAATAGAAAGTCGAATCATAGATTTAAATTGAAACCCTGGACTTTAATTATTTCCTTGTCTATAACTAAGTTTGTTAGACCGAGAACGAAGACATTGGACCAAACGTGTTAAAAAAATGAACGCTCTTATAAAATCCAAGAGACGATAGTCTGGTTCTAAAAAAGTTGTCGGTCAAAGTACGGGTTCTTATCGGTCTTTTATACTAACAACAACAGCTGAAAATAAGAAGTGACCAACTATGAAAGGACTCCCTTGAGTCCTTTTAGCTATTTAACATAACCTCCTTCAAGAAAAAAGATAGTTGAAGTTTTAAGTAGAAAGTGTTTGGCTATAACTAATTATTATAATTTTCTAGCTACCATTTATTATTTTTTAGTCTTTATATTATTCATACCTAGCTATAAAGATAGCTAGGACCATGGGACTGAAGGACCAAGGTATCCGTCCTTAGGAACCGTTGAATGGTAAAAAGATCATCGGACAGATAGAAAAAAGACAAAAAAAAAGGAGGGGGGGGAGACTGATTAGGCAATCAGTCCTTGGACCGATACAACACTAATTGTCTCAGACTAGTGTTGTCACATACTTGTTCTGATACCAATATAGCTATAAGTATTTTGGTACTCTTTCGACTAGACAACAGTGTAGTTATGGGGAATTGTCATGGGACTTAAGGGGCATCCGCAGGTTTTTTGTTTGGGGATAAAAGATAACTTAGAATTTTGATGGATTTTCTTTATAAAATAAAAATATATCTCTGGTTTAGTTTGTAAAGGACGATTTTGTTTGGTGTATGGGGGAGGGGTCAAGTCATTGGCGGTTAATTTTTCTAATGACACAGTGGAACTGGATGTAGCGGTTACAATATCAGTATAGAAAAGTACTGTCGTCTATCACGACCTTACCTCGTACACACAAAAATATTAAATGTATTTAGCTGTCACCTGTCAAAGTTTCTCCTAATCCATGTTATAAACGTTGATTAGTTGAATTAGAATAACCTATGCTGCAAAACATTTCAACAATCATTGGTCAATAGTTGGGAAGGATTGGCTAAACAAAAACGGATTTTATGACCTTTTTTCTTACTTCTTCTTGGAAGAAAGAAGGTTGTGTGATCCAACAAAAGTAACAACATGGCAGATATCAATGTCTTCCATTCCCAACATTCATTGTTCAACTGTTGAGTAGAATGAACCAAGTGCTACCAATTGATTTAGGCACTTTGTTTCTTTTCGGAGTAAAGGTTGCGTGACACACTATGTGTTGCCATCAATATAGTACTTGTATATGTAACAACCCTAATTCAGACCAATATTGGATTTGTAGACATAAGCTCAACACTAATATATATACGATAATCAGAGGATTTGAATAGACAAATGACTCAGGTATTTTTCGCGTGCGATTTCATAGTTTTTTTATTTATTCTTTATTTCTTTAAATACACATATCGATAAACATACATCAGTCGTATTATTGTGTACCAGAGTCCTTCTTCTTCTTTAATATGTATTATTATTAATGACTCTAATGATTAGGTGTGAAGAGGAGGTGTAAGGAGGAGTGGTGATCCCTTATTGGTACTGCTGTTTTTTGGTTCTGCTACAACTGTTGTCATTCCGTGTTTCTATCCGTGGCCGGATCTCCCATTCCTCATGGCTTATTTCAAGCCTAGCTATAACGTCAATGGCATCAGCATTCCCATGACGCCAATGGACTCTGCATTACATCATTCCATGGGATATCCGCAAGGTAAGAATATGTACCAAGAGTTTTTTTGTATTTTATTTTTTATCCTCAGCAAGTTCTTTATTCATAATTATTTATATAAATAAATCATAAAAGGACAATTGCCGTTGTAAAAACATAATTCAACATTAGAGTTGCAGTTTAATTGCCTTTTATTTATCTAAAAAATAATCATATTTACATATGTATATACTATGACAATATAAACACCGACTAAGAATATTTATAAAGAAACCTTTTTAAAAAGGAATAAGTCTTTAAAAATAATGAAATGATGAAAACATTTAAAAAATAAAACAATCATTCTACAATAAGAATCATACAGTCAGACTTAAATTTTAATTGTAATGTTTTTAAAGCGTCTTAAAGTTTTGAAATCTCTTGCAGAGATTGATTGATAAAAGTTTACTAAATTTACGGCAAAATCCACATTTGTTCCCCACAACGGTGGAATTCTGGTGGAGAACATTGGATATCTTGCATCTGCTGAGAATATCGTATGCCTCAATAAGTTTTTCTTCAGATAATTTATGTGCACATATGCTTTGACACTACTGATGGAGACATTCAATGCCATTTCTTATTAAATAAGTTTTTTCTGACTAGAATTCAATCCCAATAACATTGTAGCAGCTTTTAAAACATTGGACTGCGTTTCCTTCTGTACCGGGAGGAGTTTTGCTACAGGGAGGGGGGGGGGCACACTTTTTGAAAATTTACAATTATCATATACATAGCTAGGGTGGTCATGGTTTGATTTCCAAAAATACCTAATTAGTGTGTGTTTTAGAGGGGACATGTATCAATATTTTGAAATGACTAAGATTTGAAGATATCATTTTAATTATGTCTCTTATTATTGGATTTTTTTTTAAATAAAACAAAATCGTTTTTAGTCATTCTTTAATATTCTAAAATTGTCTTTTAATTTACACTTTTTTTATAAGTACAGAAAAGAGTGTTGATACAAAGCATTAACAAGGGAAATTCTTTGAAGTCGCGTTAGCAGACTGTAAGCTCCAATAATTTTATAGTAATATTATAGCTAAAATATCGTTATTTTATAAATAATTAAATATTTCAATCTATTCAAAATCATGTCTTTGATTAATTTCCTGAATCTATTTTAAAATCTTATATAGGCATAAAATGATATTATTTGAGAAAAACGTGAAAGTGAGATGATTCAAGGTACGAAAGTTTGGACCATGAATTTTATTCTAGTAAATAACCATTAATTTTTGATTCTTAAATGGAATTATAGTCAGAACCATCTCCCAAAATCCATCATGAATATTTTGAATGACTAAATAAAATTATATAGAAATTTAAAAATGAGAATAATTATTAATATAACTTCATGAATTAATCTCTTTAAAATTATATATTATCCTATTTACAATAAAATTGTAAATATATTTATATATACTTGAAGCGACGTCTATGTTTTGAACATGCCCAACTATTACAATTCAAATGTTGTGGTCAATTATTTCTTCTTTTTTGAGAAATTAAATTAAATATTCTTGTAAAAATAAAAAATTCCTTAATTTGGAAGGTTTTATTTTTATAACTTAGAAAATTAATAAATAGCTACAAACCAGTAATAATAAATTTGAAGTGCAAATTAAATATTATTTTAGTGATTCCTATTCCAGAAAAAACAACCGATTCTCCGATTCCGATTATTTGTCTTATCACTAGTTGAAACCGAACATGCTTAGAATTTACAGCTCTATCCATACTGTTCATTTGCCAAGGAGAAAGGGATTAAATTATACCTAGTCTTTCATTCCGCTCTATTTGATCATGAGGAGGATTGCTAATGATTAACAAAGAATTGGTTAAATGAAAAGAATAAAAAAATAGAGAGAATTGCACACATTTAAAATAAAAACTTGGGAAATGATTATAATAATTTAATCCTCTTTAAATAAGTAGTATCATCAAAATATGTACATTTATGTAAATATTTTATTTTATTGTATTTATTTGCTCAATCACACATATATGTACAACATATATATATATTTGATGCGTACAAGTTACGATTTTGTACGAGTTATGAACAAATAAAAACAGATATATTTGTTTAGAATGAATAGTTTAGAGTACTCGGGGTGACAATGTTGAAATAAGCTAATATTTCTTTGCTATACAAATCAAGGAATACTCCGTACTAGGGCTTTTCAAACTTTTTTCTATCATGGTCCCTATCAACTCTGTAGAAATTTTTTTGTATATATAGACCGGACAGTAATGAACAGACTTTAAATAGTGTTCGAACTGTCCTAGGACGGATTTCCTAATCAACATCCCCCTTTTGATCGGTTTGATTTTTTTTACCATTTTTATCAACAGAATTCATCGCGTAATGAATGTCTTATGGACGTATGGTCCTAAATACCATGTTAATGGTTGAAATATTCGTATAAAACTTCCATAATAGACTCCCTCAATATTTGTAATCAACAAACCCCGAGTAATACTTGAATCCATCACAAATATCCATTAGGGACGATTTCAGGTATCTTTTTTGAACTGGGTAGACATGTGTAATATAACGTGGGAATCGGGTAGAACCAGAGGTTTGCTCCAGTATTTTAATACTCACGAGTCATATATATATATAGTCTTAAATTGCAAATCAACTTCATAAGCAAATGGATGAGTAGGAATGGGATTTTTGAAGAGCACGAGAATAAAGTGGGAGTGAATCATTTGATACTCCTAAATTAAGATCTTTGTCAATATCAGCTGCATTTTACATGATTTCAGGGAGGAAATGAATTAATTGAAAGAGGAGAACATTTTAGATTTTAAAAAAACATATCTGCAAGGAAAATAGGATAATTATATTTAAATTCATATATAATAATTATTTTATTATGCATTTTTAAATAAATTTACACGCAAAATGGGCGATAATTCTTCTTGTAGAGAGAGAGATGTTAACAGACCCAATACCTCTTAAATAATGTTCAAAAAATAAACACATGGACCAACCATTTTTCTCTTTCTAAACTCTATTTTTTCTCTAATAAAAAGTATAAAACCATAACTACTCGAGCCACATCAAGAGGCAGACATTAGCCCCATTACTTTTTGAAGGCCCTTACAAATTAATTTTCCCTGATTCTGCCATTAATATATTGACATCATTTTCATAAAACTGTTGCCCAATTTTTATAGATAAACATAACTAATCAATAAGTACATATTCTGTGGCACATTATTAAGGTCAAAAGCCCACAGATATATTACTATGAAATCTATATGAATCAATTGATTTTAATCAATCAAAATAAAATGATAGCATCAATTTGTAATGTGTAATTCAAATGACTGTACTTAAATACGACGTTCAAATTGTAACTTGTACAAATATATGTTGTGTAGAAGTTTAAGCTGCTTGATCATATATGACACGAGACATGATGGTATTTTGTGTAACAGTTGCCTTTTTGTACAAGTTTCCACCCAATAATAGTTTTAAGTGATTAATTTATAACGGAGCTAACACAAGAACAGATGCTCTAAGTAAATTGTAAATTAATTGTACATACTATTCAGAGATATAATTATTTTTTAATATATATATTTATGTATGTATTCTAGGACATCATGGTAGAAAGCAACGCCGAGAACGAACGACATTCACCAGAGCACAGCTGGACATTCTAGAGTCTCTTTTTGCAAAGACGCGCTATCCGGATATTTTCATGCGTGAGGAAGTAGCTTTAAAGATCAATTTACCCGAGTCTCGTGTTCAAGTTTGGTTTAAAAACCGACGAGCCAAATGTCGACAGCAAGCCAAACAGGATCCCGAAAAAGTGGGGCATATGAATCATTCATCCTCCTCAAACAAGGGGGGAAGCATGGCCAGCATTAAAAACTCATCCTCAAAGAATCATTCCTGCAAGTCCACGCTTAATCATCTCAAAGTCTCTCCAGGCTCTTCTCCCACTCGGGACTCACCCTTTGATAATAGACAGTCCCCAATATCATCTGAAGGAATTTTGCATCCGTCTTCCGCTCATTCACCTTTAACGCATTCGTACAATCCCATTTGGAGTCCAGCAAGGTATGCCTTCGTGTGCCTCTCTCTAGGTTAAGCTTACATATGTACATTAGATACGTCATCCCTATTTTTGATTGTATATGTCTAGAGATTGCAAAATTAGCTTTTCCTTCGCTATAAGTCTATTCAAAACTGCCCATGGTCATTTGAAAGATTTTGCCTAATTTTAGTATAAGGTTGCGAGAATGTTTTGGTGTTATATATAACTCAAAAATGTCCTGTGTAAAACACTAATTAAACGATCAAACATTAAATCAACAACTTTCCAAATATCTCAAGAAATAAGCCCTTACATGATTCAAATCAAATTGAAACACAATTAGTGAGTGATCCACACTTTCAGATATCATTGGTTATGTTTTAGTGATTACTCTGCTCATTTGACAATGACTAAATTGCCTTCTCACATAAACTTTTATATATATAAAAAATTAACGTAGTATCCCAACCCTCATACTAAAATTAGCATTAATTACTGGTCCTTGAAAAAGTATCAAATGCCTCCTTTAAGGCATCATTTTTACTAATATTAAAAGTAAACTATCTCAGTTTATCATTTGAATTAGTTTGATAAAACTTTCAGTACTAAAGAACAATAATTAATGAGAATACGAAGAAATTGGTTTCTATATAAAAAATAACGCTTCACAGCAAACGTTTTAAAGCTTCAAGTGTCGACTAAGTACTGATCTATTGCATTTTTGAGTACAAACCCGGGACTAAAGTTTAAATTCGTACTTGATTCTGGCTCCATGAACCGTAA
Organism: Lepeophtheirus salmonis; assembly: GCF_016086655.4. Lineage (NCBI taxonomy): Eukaryota > Metazoa > Arthropoda > Copepoda > Siphonostomatoida > Caligidae > Lepeophtheirus > Lepeophtheirus salmonis. The sequence goes on from NC_052140.2 coordinate 2,694,978, forward strand.
AAACATACTAATTTAACAATAAACAAACCTTCAGAAACTCCAGGCCAGAATTTCATCAAATAACATATTTTTTAGAACAGAAATCCTTACAAAAAATAATTCCCCATTTTTCCATTATTATTTTTTCTTTTTTTTTGTTAAAAACCGACAAAACTTCTTTGATTGGGGAGGGCCTCACGTCTCCTGCAGAACCCTCTTATCCGGTTCTTTGAAAAATGGTCTCAGGTAGAAAGCTGTAGCCCCCTCCCCAAACAAAAAACCCAAAAATTAAATTTTGTTAATTACTATATGACTTGATTTTTTTTTTTGAAATTATTTTCCAATAAATTTAATTTTTTGTGAATAGCGGTGGTTTTTTGAAATTGTTTTCCAAAATAATTATTTTTATAATATGGCTATGGCTATGGTTTTTTAAAAAATTTTTGAGAACAGCTTTAGACTTTTGGAATTTTTTTTCAAAAAACTTAATTTTTTGAATTGCTATGGATTTTTGAAACTTTTTTTACAAAAATTGAATATTTGAATTTTTTTTTTCAAAAAATTGAATATTTATGTTTAATTTTTAAAATCTTATCCCAAAAAAAATAATTTTTTCTGGATACCTATGGAATTTTTTGAAATTTGTTTCCAAAAAATTATTTTTTTTGTAGAAAGCAATGGATTTTTGATTTTTTTGTCAAAAGCTGCGAAACTTTGAAATTTGTCTGCAAAAAAATTATTATTTGATGAATAGCTATGGATTTTTCTTAAAAAAATACTATTTTTTGTGAATAGTAGTGGATTTTTGATTTTTTTTTCCAAAATTTAGAGCAACCCCTCAAAAAATTGAATGTTATGTTTAATTTTTAAAATCTTATCCCAAAAAAAAAAAAAAATTTCTAGATACTTATGGAATTTTTTGAAAATTTTTTCCAAAATTTTTTTTTTTTTAGATAGCAATGGATTTATAATTTTGTTTTGTCAAAAGCTGCAAAACTTTGAAATTTGTCTGTAAAAAAATTATTATTTGATGGATAACTATGGATTTTTCCCCAAAAAAAACTATTTTTTGTGAATAGTAGTGGGTTTTTGATTTTTTTTTTTAATTTAGAGCACCCCAAAAAATGTATTCTTGCGGACGTACCTGACCTCCGTTTATTTCATTTCCAACGTAGGGATAACTCCAACGCATTGATTCTCAAATGGGGGTAGGCGTACTCCATGGAGTACTTGGAGGCACTCCAGGGGGTGCTTGAGGTTTTGAAAAAAATATTTAACAAGTGGTACATCACTGAAACTATCAATGATTTTCGCTGGTTAGGGGTATAGAAGTGATAAAATATTTAACAAGTGGTACATCACTGAAAAAAGGTTGGGAATCCCTGTTTTAATGTATGTTAACATATTCCTTAACAAGGAGAATCCTCAACTCTCTTTCTTTCCAATATTTAGTGAATCTAACATGAATAGAGGATTATAATATTTTATATTTAATTCAATCTACATATATGTATTTATTTATGTCCTCATATGTAACATCTGCCAAATATTGTTATTTACAATATCAACATCATCTACATCATAATCGATTATGTCGATTTGAATTGAGTATTACATTGCATCATTTAAAGAGTTGATCAAAATATGACCTCAGGGGATACTTTTTGACGTTGCAGCCCGTGCAATGGTTTTATTACCCTTATAGCTGTTGGCATCCTTCTTTATTTCTGAAGGAAATGAATAACTAGAGTTGTACAAAATATAACTTTAACGCGTGCGATATTTTTTTAAGTTGGCAATCTGAAGAGGGTTTTTTATATATATTTTTCCATGCTCATAGCATTATTCCTGAATTATTTTAGAGTGAACATTATACGTATAAGTAATCCCTGGTGGGTGAAAGATGAGGAGTAATATTTAAGATTTGTTGTGCAAATATAAGTTTTAACAGGAGTGTTTGGAGGAATATATTGGGGGAGGTTGTTTTTTTTTGGTTTTTGGAACTTTTTTGAAAAAAAATGCTAAAATTAAAATTTTTGGAAAACAATTTCAAAAATCAACAACTACTCACAATAAATTATTTTTTCTTTTCTAATTTCAAAAATCCATAGTTATTCTCAAATTATTAATTTTTTGGAAAAAAATTTCAAAAAACACAGCTGGTCATAAAAAAACCCAATTTTTTTGAAAAATGTTTCAAACGTTAAATTTTTGGAAAAAAAGTTCAAAAATTAAATTTTTAATATTAAATTTTTTGAAAAATAAATTCAAATATCAATTTTTTTTAAGAAAAATTTCAAAAATACATAAGTATTCTCAGAATTTAAAAAAAATAAAATAAAATCTAAAATTTTCTATTAAAAAGCAAAAATTACTTAATTTTTTATGGGGGGGACTACAACCCCCCCTGCTGACCCCCTGGTTAAACTTAAGAGTGGAATAGAATATTGGAGTAATTCTTGTTCATATGATTTTTATAGACGGAGTGGAATTTGGCCTTAATTCTTTATTTTTACAGCTACTTAAATATGGTATAATACTTGATATCATGGCAGTTAAACTGCTTTTTTTTGCAAACGTTCGTCAAATTGTCAGGTGTTACCACGTTAATTTTCAGTCGGTCGTATTTATCCACTCTTTGAATAATGCTTGAGTAACAATGAAGATTTTATGGTAGTTATCAGTAGGATTGCAAATTGTAAGCATTTTCGCTCCGTTAAAAAATAAACATGGTAACCCTGACAATTTTGAAGAATGTTTGAGAGGCTTAGCCGTCATGACGTTGTATTAGATCAGCTGCAAACAACTGTGAGAGGAAGGGAATACACTCAAATCCCAAATCGTATCTTGCAAAAAACTGAGGCAGAAATAATGCTGTCGTCGATCCTCTATTCTACTCCTCTGAGTCCTACATGTACTTGAGGCGGGTTGCCACATAATGTATTGTACATGTAGTAGGTCTAATGGACAATTTAATTTTAAAAGCTTTTCCTACTTTTACACCTCAACAATTCGAACCTTTCAGAATGAAGAGGTTCTGTTATTTAAATTTTGTCCTAGTTGGGAGAGTAAAGATTCCATGTGAAAGCACGCCTCAAACTCACAGAGCCTCTTTATTTTGACAGGGAGAGTTGTTTGAGATTTAAAGGTTATTAGAAGTATGCTAGACTCTAAGAAATACCTTAGATAGTGACTATTTTTTTTCTTCTTTACAAACCAACAGGTCATATTTTGTACAATTCGAATCCTTCATGTACTTAGAACTTATTTTAACGCAATCGTCCCATTTTGTCTAGAATATGTATTTATAGAAAATATTTGTTATTTTTCAGCATGGGCCCTGTAGCGGATATCATGTCAGCCACATCCTCTTACTTCGATAAAAACTCTAGTTATAATAGTCAAGTCTATTCCCAAAATTATGGTTCACCTTGTTATTACGGAAATATGGACTATATTGGCTCCACAATGGGCCATCATTCATCGCTCAATGTGCCGGTAAAATAACTTTCTTTCATTTGTACCTCCTAGTATATGTTGGCCTTAATGGGCTATTAAAGCAAAGTTTGTTCCTAATGATAGTTGCTCCTCAAACATGAGTAATCGTTTTGATGAAATTAGACGATGAATGTGGGTATTGTGTTATACATACTTTAACAAATAACTCCGAGCAATACAGAGTTTGATTACCAACAACACACATTGAACACAGTGTTGAAATGTAAATTTTTTGAATACCTTTTTTATCAAAGACATGTTTCTTCCCGCCAATTCTAAATCGCCAAAAACTTTCACTAAATATTACAAACTTTCCCTCCGATATCATATTTTCCCTCGCTGGAATTTCCATAGGGATTATAAGGATGCCCAAGGTTAATAGACATACAAGGTCATACCATAACGCGTGAGCAAATAATGTTTGACTTCCAACACACTTTTAATAGTGACGTCATAGTAAATGAGTGGTTGCGTGTTTTGTCAAAATCTGCCTGTCTTGCCCAGTCGTCAGTACGATACATCAAATTGAAAATTCGAGTATGACCGTTTACATGATGGTCTAACCTTGTATTTCGATTAACCTTGACCTCTCCCAACAAAGTTGACTAGAGATTATATACTAACTTTCTTTGTCTGTTTGTAAGCCGGATTACAGAAAAAGTTACAGACCGATTTTGGTAAAACTTTGTACAAAGACTATAACAGTAAAAAACCCTTTTAATTTTAAGAGTTGAAAGTCACACAAAACGCATAATCGACCATAACATTGGAGCAAATAACATTGGAGGCTCTACTGAGTGCCGATTCTAGTTTTGTTATATATTTTCTATAAGAATATTATATACTATAAATATCATTTAATCACTGACTTTATAAATAAAAGTCAAAGGTACCAAATAAATCAAAGAAGGAAATTTAATAAATGAACTGAATTTGAGGACTACAGTCTCGAGTCTTTTGGATTAATTTATTTAATATACATAGAATGAATAATGCTATGTAAACAAATAAAGATTCCCTTTCTTATTTAGGTAACGGCTTTACAAGGCGTCAATCAATCTGTTCTCTCGTCATATCCAAGTTCAGCCTCGTTGGGAAGTAAAGCACCTCCGCCCTCATCATTACTCCATTCATCAGCGACTTTGAATCTTGACTGTCCGGAATATTCTTCAGATAAAGCATCCAGTTCCTGGAAATATCAGAGTTTTCAAGTTCTCTAAGAAAAGGAAAACGAAGAAGCATAGTAATAATATACAATATTAATAATGCGTATATATATATCCAAATTTAGACTTTTTTCATTATTATTTTTTGATTGTTGTTAAGTGTTATATTTCCAAAAAAAAAAAAAAAAACCCTCAAAAATATTTAACTTTTTATTTCTTTGCTCTTTTTTAAATTGTCCTCATGTGTGTTGTGTCTGTAATCATTTATTCGGACTGGTCCGTCCCTGACGGGTTTTTTTCCAATGTCAAATGTGTATTAAGCCAAAGAAGTCATATCAAATACGTATTAGGTGCATTACACATATCTTGCAAAAGATGCAATACAATAAAAATTATATTATGTCTACTTTAATATATAATAATTCACAGAAGTACAGACACGTCAGAAGGGCTCCTTCTTTAAGGACACACAAATAGGACCAGACCGGACTGACAGACACAACACTAGTCCTCACAATTTCTTCTTATTAATATATCAACAGGGCTCGCAAAATCACTAACCACTCGGGCTACTAAGATCTTACATCCCTGAGCAAGTGACTATGTAAAAATATATCCATTATCTTGTGTGTTTTACGTGCACAACCTATTTTGACTCCTTCACCCCTCTTTTATAGTAAATGAGCGCATTCAGTGCGTGTAAAAACAAACACTTTAATCTTATACACGGAACAAATGGCCTAAAATGAGTCAATTTTGACCCAAAAACATCAAATTTTCAAATTTAAATGCGAACTTTTACCCTAAAAATGGCCTGAAAGGCCTCAAACTTTTCTAAATATATTTTTAATTGAGGTATCACTAGGGAAGGGAAAATGCACGTCTTTTAATTGTAGAGTTTTCATGTAAAAGTTAAGAAGAGGGCTTAATTTTTACACGCCGAATCCGCTTATTTTCCACTTTAAAGTGAAAGGTAGAAATGAAAATATTGTCTAAATTGCGGTGAGCCTAAAAATCACCCCTTTGAGAATGTAATTACCAATTGAGAAACAACAAATCTGCTGACAGGCATCACTATTAACTATAGTGCTTCTTGCTTTCAATTCTTGTTAGCAATTTCAAAATAAGGAGATGAATCATTAATTAGAGTAATTATATATCCTTATAAGTTTAATGATATCGCAATTAAGCTAATATGCACGTCCCTAGTGATAAGTTATATAACATCCCTTTCTAAATGGGCCAATTTGCTTCATTTAAACCTGAACAGTGCCTCCGACAAACAAGGGAGTCTGCAGAGGGATGCTGGAGGATCTTTACCCCACCTCCCTCCCAAATTAAGGAATTTTTGATTTTTAATAGAAAATTGAATATTTGAAATTTTTTGTTTACAGCTGTAGATTTTTGAAATTATTTTTTCAAAAAACCTATTTTTCTGAAAATAAATATGATTTTTTTTCCAAAAAAAATAACTTTCTGAAATACATATGAATTTTTTTCCAAAAAAAAATAATTTTCTGAAAATAAATATGAATTTTTTTCCAAAAAAAAATAATTTTCTGTCAACAGTTTTGGATTAAAAAAAAAAAAGTTCAAAAATGTAATATTTGAAATTTAATTTTTGAATTTTTTTGTGAACAGCTGTAGATTTTTGATTTTTTTAAGATATGCTATGAAGTTTTGAAATTTTTTTCCAACAAATTTAACTTTCTGAGAACAGTTGTGGATTTTAGAAAATGAAATTCCCAAAAATTTAATACTTGAAATTTAATTTATGATTTTATTTGTGAACAGCTGTAGATTTTTGTTTTTGTTTTTCAAAAAATTTAATATTTTTAGAATAGCTATGGATTTTTGAAATATTTTTTTTTTAAAAATCATTTTTTTTGTTAATAACTGTGAATTTTATATATTATTATCAAAAAAGTTTACTTTTTCAACATTTTTTTCCAAACAATTTTCATTTTTGAATTTTTTTTTGAAAAAAAATCCTACAAACCATGCCCCCACCAACAAAAGAAAAAGTTATATAATCCTGCGGATTTTGAGATCTTGCGAGCCTTGATCGGGTATATCCATATATATTATTTTTTTTCGTCAATGTGGTTATATTCATAATATTTTATGACATGATAGCAATTATCATTTACCATAAATACACATATTCATACTTTTATTCACTTATACATATAATTATTATATAATACACCCAATCGTTATGATAATATTTTATGTTTGATAATTAATTACTATTAATATTATTTGTTATTTATTTGACAAAAAAAATAGAAGAGAAAAAATATATCCAAATGAGTATTTGTTTGGTTCTTTCTAATGAATCAGTGGCAACGGATTTAGAGCTGTTTTTAAGGGTGGCAAGAGTGTCATTTTCAAATAATGAGTTCATTTTATTTGGTGGTACACATTTCTTTTTTTTCAATTTTTCTAGAGTAAAATTGAAGGGAGAGGACATTTATCTCACAAAATCATCTGAAAAAAGTGATTGGCGCGACTTTTATTCAATATCTGAGCCCTCAGCACGAGGCTTAAATCTCTTGAAGACCTTGTCTATGTAGTCAGACTTGAGCTGGGTCCATCTTGATGTTAACCCTCTAGTGACTCAACACTCCCTTGAGGAGTATAGCACGCACCCTCTCCTCACGAAACGCCTAGATAGAGTAGTCCAAGGGGCTCGAGTTTGTAGAGGGTGGCGGCTATATGTTGAGGTCATAAAAGTTTGGAAAGTTGTCTTTCAGGAAGGCATGGGTCTTAGGCGTGTGACACAAGGTCTTGAGTGAAAACCAATTTGTCTCTGCACTCTTTTCTGACACAAGGTAGTAATTTCTTATCCAGAAGTAGATGTAAGCATCAGCATTGAGCCTTCCTCTCCACAAAAATGAGAAGGTAGACTCCACGACACGCAAGAACACGGTTCCGACTGGATTTTTTTGTTCTGAATACATGTCTTACCGAAGCTGATACACTATGTGAAAAGAGCATAACTTTGCACGAATTTTTGCTGGCCTTGATAAAATTTAGAATCTTCTTTGCTCTTTCCAACCGTCTGAGCTTGCTCCGTTCAGAGATAAGAAGTCTTATGGTCTTATGGATTTTGCACCAATGTCATTCCGGATTGAAAATATCATAATTTGTGCCACTAGATAAGATCAAACCTGTATCAAGTAAGGGAAGGATATTCCTGTGACTACCCATTTGAGATGTTTGCAAATTCAAGTTGTTTTCCTTATAAACTATGAAGGAAACACGTGAACGACGGAATGGACGAAATATCTATTAAAAGAGAAAAAACAAAGGCTTTTGATAGAAATTGTGAAATAACCATATTTGTCATGGTCAGTTCTAAAGAGGGATGTAATTAGTGATGCAGTGATCCTTCTTATTACTTCCCCAACAAAGTTGAAATTAGGTTGTTGTTTTTTTTGCCTCTATTTGTTTGTTTAAGGTCAAAGGTGAATGTTACACAAAAAGTAAGAAAAATGCATCATCGACCATAACGTATGAGTAAATTGAGATACATACCTCAATTTGATTTTTAGAGAAGCCTATTCTAGTTGTCTTTGTTATTTACTTTAAAACCTTCAAGTTATTTGTACATAATTTGTATTTAGATACATTTTTCTTCCGTAATTCTTTGAAAATAAATAGGTAACTAATGAGTTGTTTTTCTTTTTAATTTTTGTCATAAATATTAGTTGAAATTAGAAATTTTAATAAAAAATATATGAAGAAAATTCAATTTTTGCTGAAATTTGTAGTATTTGATATTTATACTAGAGGTATTACCCGGCACTACCCAGCGTAATTAAACACCGGCAAGAAAACATGTTTTCCTGGGGAGTTATATTCTATATATTTTTGAAGCAAATTATCAGTACTACTATAAACGTTTTTCATGAGGTCCCTCACACGTAAATACTCAATACTCTCAATCATTCAAATGACGTGTTCTCTCTCCTCAAAAATGAAATAAAAACATATCAAGATACAAAAATTAGTTACCTTGTGATGACTCATGAGTACTTTAGGGTTCTCACTCACAAAAACAATTATTTGTATATATATAAAAGAGAGGAATGTTTGTGTGTGTATGTAAATGTCCTTTATACGTTCTCACACCGTTGAACCAAGGAGGCTGAAATTTTGCATGGGTCCCTCTTTTGAGCTTGGACTTATACTATATCCAAGCCCCAAATGGGCATGTCAAGAAAGGAAAGTTCCATATATTATGATAGCTTGTGGTAGAAATGGTGAAAAGCCATATTCAGCATGGTCAATTCTAATGAAGTATCTTACAGACCATACAAATTTATGGGATGCTTGTAATTGTGTTCTAGGTGGAACGAGATGTTCGATTTTTTTATATTCAACTAGAACAAGTAATCCATTGTCCAGACTCCTGGGACCATATTTTCCTCCTATTGAAGTCATAGCAGTGCTCATTCTGCCACTTCAGGGCGAGTCTTGTTACCAGATCCATGGTAGTATAATTTCCTCCATCACCTTTAGATAGATGTCCTGAGCAGTTTGCATCCTATAGCTCTGGCATATCAGGTTCTTTAACACGTAGTCTCTCACGGTCACTTTGCTGGTCCTTAACACCTCAGCTGCTGAAGCTTCTGGATGGGTCATCATGGATCATGGTCTGAACTTTTTGGATTAATTCGCTTGTCCTGACTTTCTTGGAAGACTATTTTGGGGCTGAAGACGGATATGGGTAAAGAGTCTCCAAGAGAGTCTTCAAAAATAATTTCATTTATTTATTTCATCAAAGGTTGTCGTCTTCACAAATGAAGAAGTTGATTTAAATCGGCTTGGAACACCAAATTTGACTTAATTTTTATACAAGACGGGTATATATTTTTTTAATTATGTTTGTTGCTAATTAACTTTTTTCTTAAGCGTGTTATTGAGCCTCTAACGTCTACATCATGAAACCAAATCGCATTCATTCATTTCACTTCATTTGGAATGGAAGAGCTATATGGGCATTACCAAGGCCCTGAAAGACCTCAATGTGTCCAAGTCATCTGTCCCCTACACGATCAAGCAGTACAGGGTGAGCAGTATCGGGTGTTTTTTTTTGTTTTTTTGGAATCGGCATTGGGAAAATAATGTTTAATTTGCGTTCCGACTCTTATTAATTACGGGTATTATTATTAATGGATTTTTATTAGTTTTCTAAGTTATGAAAATATAGCTCCCCCCCCCCAAATTAAGGAAATTTTGCTTTTTAATGGAAAATTAAACATTCAAAATTTAATTTAATTTTTGAATTTTTTTTCCAAAAAAATTAATTTTTGTGAATAACTACATAATTTTTAAATTTTTTCAAAAAAATTGAATATTTGAAATTTTTCTCCAAAAAAAATTAATATAAATAAAATATTTTTTTTTTTTAAATTTTTTAAATTTTTCTCCAAAAAAATTAATTTTTTTTGTAAACAGCTGTGAATTTTGGGAAAAAAAAATTTCAAAAGTTTAATTTTTTGAGAATAGCCATGAGTTTTTGAAACTTTTTTCCAACAAACTTAATTTTGTATGTATAGTTGTGGATTTTTGAACAAAAATTAAATATCAAATTGTATTTCCGCAATTTTTACAAGAATTACATCAGCATTGGGATATTTTTTTTTTTTTTTTTTTTTGGAAACGTCCCATCACTAATTTTAATAAAGTGTTTGTTGTTTTATTTTAAGTTTCTTCAATTGATTCGATGGAGTGTCACTCTCTTTAGAGACAATCAGAAAACGAACCACAAAATGAAGCCTCATAGGATGTGATAAACTCACTCATCCATAAAGAATCCAACGACCTTTCATATCAATATGTACGTCTATACAATGAGCATTAATTTATGTATGTATAGTTATTAACAATGAGGCACTCTATGATATTCAAGAAAGAAAATGATGGGGAAGAGAAAATGAGCCCATCTAAAAAGTATGATTTTTAAGTTTTGATTACATTTTACCTGGAAAAAAATAAAATATTTGTGCTCAAAGAGGGGATAAAGTCTGAGGGGTGTTGTCATGGGGAGGAGGAGTGGAAAGAAATTGAGCAGTGTCATAGTCTCTCATAATATTCCATCCTTCTCTTTCTTCTTCATCACTTCACAAAATATCCATAAAAATACTTTGTACCTCTTCCGAGGAGGGAAAAAACACCTCAAATTATGAAGCATATTTGAGAAAAAGATGATTATAGTCAGTAGTCAACATGGTTTTATCAATGGATTGAAATGGTGTGTTCCTTATAGGGGTAAAATATTGGACTTGAGACCCCCCCTCCAAGGGGCTTGCAACGCCACTGCTCACTAGCCAAATAAAAAATGGAGGTCTTCATTATTGGTGAGGATATGAATCTCTTGGCAAACGGAACAAACAATATATGAAGGGTTGTCCTTGCAGGGGAAAGGCTGGAGTGGCCGTAGCCCCCTCCTCAAATTCTGGAATTTTTGATTCTTACTAGAAAATTAAATATTTGATATTTTTTCCCGAAAATTTCATATTTAATTAAATTTTTTTCCAAAAAGTTAAATTTTTCTGAAATAGAAATGTATTTTTGAAACTTTTCTCTCAAATAAGTAATATTTGAATTATTTTTTTTCTAATTTTATCTTTTAAAATTTATTTTTTGTAATTTTTTCCAAAAAACTGAAGTTTTTTGGAAAAAGCTCTAAATTTTCAAAAAAAATTATTTTTGAGAATAGATTATGTTTTTCTAAAATTTTATAAGAATAGTAGTTGATTTTTAAAATTTTTTTGAGAATAGCAATTGTTTTTTGAATTTTTTTCCAAAAATTTAATTTTTTAGAATTGCCTTAGATTTTTGTAATATTTTGAGGATAGCAATGGATTTTTAAATTTTTTTGAGAATAGGAATTGATTTTTGAATTTTTTTATTTATTTAATTTTTAAGAATACCCTTAGATTTTTAAAATTTTTAGAGAATAACAATTGATTTTTAAAATTTTTAGAGAATAGCAATTGATTTTTAAAATTTTTTGAGATAGCTGTGGATTTTTGAGAAAAAAATCCAAGCAATTTAATTTTTCAATTTGCTATCCTAAAAATAATTGTTTTGTTTTTTTTCTTTTTTTCAAAAATTCCAAAACTAAGCCCTTCCTAAAAAAAATCTGACCTCTTGACAACAATGATCAAGTTGGAGTCACACCAAGGAAACAAAATTAGTTGAGTTGATCCTCCTTCACTAACTTTGTGGAGCTAATAGTTACAGTATTATAAGACTCGGAAATTGCATTCAATTAGTTAGCATATTCAGCTCCAAGCATAACTTTTTCAGGAGCAACTCTTCGGAAATGGTGTGGTTTCTTTACACTATCAGCTTTGTTTTTACAATACTGGACACCTGTTCACGCAAAGATTTATTTTGTTAGACTTTATCGATTCGGATCACATAATTTATTTGCAAATGACACATTGTGGCTTTTTAATTCCTACTTCAACTGCATTTAACTTAAATCCATACCTTAAAAATTACTCACTATATTTTCCCTTCCTAATAAATACTTGTCTCTTGATTCAAAAATTAATTCTTGTTTAGTTGACTATTATTATTAAGGGAATATTGATATTAACACAAAAATACAACACAATGACATTCGCTATAATAAAACAACTTTTAAGAAGACCTTAAGCGACCCCAGTTGAGGTCGAGACCCTCAGGATGGGAACAAATGCAATAGGGCATGAGTGTTGCCTACTTATATCTGTTTGTATACAGGGCTTCAAAGAGTGGTGTATTGTGACGGCAAAATATTACAACTCCAAGAATGATAAATGCTCAATAAGACATGAGTTTTGATTACTTAGTTGTAGCTTTACAACAACTCCTTCTACATCCAAATATCAATAGTCCCCCCTTCCCCAATAGAAAAAGAAATTATACTACTGAAAGAGACTACATACGATCCTTAACTGGAGTTAGAATCCGGAGCGAGGGATATACTGTGAATGATATATAGTGAAGGAATCCGAAGAATTGATTGATCAAGACACCGGATGCAATCCTTTTCTTCTAAAGCTGTAGTTGGTAGTAAAAAGAATACTTTTTGAATTTTAATAGATACATAATATAATGATTATGTAATTTCCTAAAGAGGAGCATCCTGTTAATTCCGTAACAGGATCGTTGTTAGGCTTTTGTCAATGGATATTAAATTTCTTCGCTGAAGGAAGCGAATAAAGTTTTAAATAAAATGCCTCTTATAATG